>NC_090265.1:1398629087-1398931962 GCF_040414725.1 Anabrus simplex
GTCTCGCCTCAGGCCCGCAAGTCCTCTGCTACAGTGAACCGTACGAATAAGGCGCTCTCCACCAAGCATTCTCGCCAGGTTCCCTCTCGTAATGCTACACGGAAGCCCAATTCTAAAAGCACCTCGACGCTCCTGCCTTCCTGCCGAGGTTGTTTCAAGCATCATGAACGTCGTGACTGTCGTTTTTTCAAAGCTACTTGTCAACGATGTAATAAACTTGGACACATTCAGACTGTCTGTCAAAGTTCGCTCCGCCCTGCTAAACCTACTGCAGCGCGCCGGAAGCATATACAGCCCCGCCAAGATATGGAAGTTGATCAGATCAATCTTATTCTTCCCACAAAGGATTCTCACAAAATCATCATTCCTCTCTCATTCTCTGATAGATCTGTCGATTTTCAATTAGACACTGGATCACCTGTCTCTATTATTAACCTGACTACCTACCACGACTTAGGTTCACCTTCATGCTCTCCAGCTGACATCCAGCTTGTGACATTTAACAAGAAGAAAATTGACATCAAAGGTCAAATTAAGCTTCAGGCTAGTTATAAAGGAATTCAGAAGGCCATTCCTCTTCTCGTAGTTAACAACTACACTGCATCAAACATTATGGGTATGGATCTATTTAACTTATTTGGTTTCCAGATACATGACAACATTAACGTCGTATCTACATTGCATCCTACTTCTGATGTTACCGCTCTCCTAGCGCAGTTTCCTGAAGTCTTCGACTCTCAGCTCGGAACAGCAAAAGACTATACAGCTCACATACAGCTGAAATCCGGAGCTAAGCCTCGCTTCCTCAAAGCACGTCCAGTACCCCTAGCACTTCAAGACCAGGTCACGAAAGAATTAGAAAGATGGATACAAACTGGAATTGTAGTACCAGTTACTTCTAGTCAATGGGCTACTCCACTCGTGATAATCAAGAAACCTGATGGTAATGTTCGACTTTGTGGCGATTTTCGATCTACAGTCAACGCACAACTCGAAACCGATATCTTTCCTATTCCACGTCCAGAAGACTTATTCCGTCGTCTCTCTGGTGGACAATTCTTCTCTCGAGTTGATCTTAAAGAAGCATATCTCCAGCTACTTTTAGACGAAGAATCTAAGAAATTTCTCACACTCAACACTCCTCTAGGACTGCTCCAGCTCCAGCGGCTCCCATTCGGTGTTTCATCCTCAGCGGCTATTTTTCAACGCTATTTGGCTCAACTCACCGCCTCAATTCCCGGTTGTGCTAACTACCTGGATGATATTATTGTTACTGGAAAAGATCATCAGGAACATCTAACCAATCTCCGCCTTCTTCTCCAGAAATTGAAAGACAATGGCCTACGAGCAAATCTCGCTAAATGTACCTTCTTTCAGCCTCAAGTTCACTACCTCGGACATATACTTGATAAGAATGGAATTCGTCCTAGTATGCAGAATGTCTCCGCGATAGTAAACATGCCAGCACCTCAGAACCTCAAGCAGCTTCAGTCCTTCATAGGCAAAGCGAACTATTATAATAAGTTCATTCCACGCTTCGCTACAGTGGCAGCTCCATTAAACGCTCTACGTAAAAAAGGTGTTAAGTTTCAGTGGACTCCGCAATGCCAACAGGCATGGAAAACAATCAACAACGCCTTAATTCAAGCTATACAACTCACTCATTTTCAGCCCGACAAGATCATCACGCTAGCTACTGACGCTTCAGACTATGGTGTCGGTGCCGTTCTCTCCCAGAAGGATCGTCATGGACAAGAACGCCCATCGCCTTCGCTTCGAAAACACTTAATGACCATCAACGTCGATACTCACAGATAGAGAAAGAAGCTTTAGCCATCATCTTTGGTATTCGCCGTTTCAATGAATATCTCTATGGCAACCATTTCCTGATCATTACCGATCATAAGCCTCTCGTACACTTATTCCATCCTGGTAATAAGATCCCAGAGAATTCCCTCAGAAAGCTTCAAAGATGGTCCATGTTCCTTTCTGATTATTCCTATCAGATTGTATATCGAGCCACATCCCAGCATTGTAATGCTGATGCCCTCTCCCGCTTACCCGTTGGTCCTGATACTGCCTTCGATTCTCAGGAATCTGAATGTCTTCAGTTGGACATAGAACTTGAAGATACTGTATCCAGTTTTCCTATTGATGCTACCTGCATAGCTAAAGCTACGGATAAGGACAGTACACTTGCTACTGTACGTACTTACATCCGCAACGGTTGGCCTCTTCAGAGCACACTTCCTGCCCACCTGGCACCTTATCATCGTATGCAGCATCGTCTCACGACTCGTGCCGGAGTTGTACTACTAGAAGCAGGCACCATCTTCCGAGTGGTTATCCCACTTCGCCTACAGAAACAAGTTCTCGAGTTATTACACCAAAGCCATTGGGGTATCTCCAGAACAAAGCAACTCGCCCGTCAACACTGCTACTGGCCCGGTATTGATGCCGCCATAGAAAAGCTAATACGTCATTGTGAGCAATGTCAAACGAATCAGAACGCCCCGTCTTCTGATCTTGCTTCATGGCCTCCTGCTACTACTCCATGGGAACGAGTTCACATCGATTTCGCAGGTCCTTTCCTCAATTCCATGTGGTTAATAGTCATCGATTCACTGTCAAACTTTCCATATGTAGTGGATATGCATTCGACTACTACAACCGAAGCTACCATTCGTGCTCTCCAGAAAATCTTTACTACAGAAGGTTTACCGCAAGTACTCATTTCGGACAACGGACCTCAATTTACAGCTACTGCTTTTCAGAACTTTTGTACACATAATGGCATTCGTCATATCCTAGCACCACCTTTTCACCCTCAATCTAATGGTGAAGCTGAACGCTTCGTTCAAACATTTAAAAGAAGTATGAAGAAAGCTGTCTCTTCAGGCTTAACTAAAGACCAAGCCTTGCTCCAACTCTTAAACAACTACAGAACTCTCCCCGGCGCTGATAATATCACTCCTGCACAGAAGCTCCATGGACGACCTCACAGAACTTTACTTTCTCTGTTACAGCCTCTTCCGGCCCAGCATAAGACATCACCAACGAAGTTCTCCCTCAACGACAAGGTCTACACCAGGACATTCAAATCCAACCCACTCTGGATACCTGGAGTCATCTGCAGATCTTTGGGTCATCGTCTCTACGAGATACAGACTACGGAGAAACGTATCTGCCGCCATCAAGATCAGATACGTCTGCGCTACCGCCCCTGTCCAGCTATTGATGCTATTGCTAAACCTGATAAATCTATTGCTGAACGCGCTTTAGATCATTTAATAACAATGGGTTCCTTTCAGGACGAGACAGCGCCACTCCGCCCAGTTCCAGCTCCGGACAATACAACAGAGATATCAGCAGCTCCGCCCCAGCATCGCAGTCGCCGCCAGCGCCGCCGCCGTTTCACGCCGTACCGGCGCATTTAGGAGGGGAGGGTGTTGTATGTCCGGCGCTCCCTTCTCGCTCCGTCAGCCAGCTGCACGCGCGCCTGTGTATCATTCTGCTAGCTTCGACGCGCAGCCCTCAGTGCGCGTGCCTGACCATCGAGTGCACTATAAATAGGAGCTCCCTGTCTGCTCACTTGTCCACTTGCCCCGGTGTCCAGCTCCAGAATACACCCTACGTCGAGCACGGAGGCTACTCCTCTTGAAAATGTGCTTCGACCAGGTGGACTGAATTTCTGGCAGTACGAGGTTTCACCTCTGGTCACCGCTCCCTTACCTGTTTCCGCTGCCTAAGTCCCGTAATTCTTTTACAAGCCATTTTCATTCCCTAATCTATGCAAGCTCCCTTAGTTTCGCTAGGTGGAATTTCTTCAATCAGTTGAACTTGCTTTTTAGGAATTCAGGCACTTCCACAAACAAGGACTCTCATGAACATTTATGTTAGTGTGCCAGATAGTTCTCGACTATCAACGTGTCAATTCACAAAGACTATCTTTTCAAGATAGAAGTGTATATAAAGACTGCAAACCTGTACATATTGTATAAAGACAGACTTTTCTCAAGATTCAATATTCCTTTTTGCTTCAAAATAAATTTCAGTTATTTGTGTAAATATCATAAAGTGAAGCAAATAAAGTTGTGTTCTGTAAACTTCAACCTTGGTTACAACACAACTCTATGGCGACGAGGTAAAAAAGCGACACTACAATTCATCGGCCCCAGTCGCCAACTCTATGGCGACGAGGTAAAAAAGCAACAAACTACAATTCTTCGGCCCCAGTTGCCAACTCTATAGTGACGAGGTACACACGAAACCAACACTACAATTCAACGGGCCCAGTTGTCAACTCTACGGCGACGTGCTAAACAACAACGACACTCCAACCAGTTCTGACACACAGCATACCTTACTCTTTCTTGCACGCATCTCGCAATGGCTACTGCGGAACAACTCGCTACGATCTTCCAAGCCTTACAACAGCAACAACAACAGTTTATGCAACAACAACAGGCAGCATTAATTCAGGCTATTCAAGCTATTTCTGTCTCTACACAGCCATCAGCTATTCCTCCGTTCTCTGCTTTTGATCCGGCTAAGGAAGAATGGTCAGTTTATTTAGCCCGCTTGCAACAGCATTTCATCTGCCATTCTGTCACAGATGATCAACGCCGCCGCGCACTATTTCTTAGTTCGGTTGGCAATGCTACGTGTGAATTACTACGTAAATTAAGTCCAGAAGAACACTTATCTGAGGTACCCTTCACGCAGCTCTTAGCCCGTCTCACGGAACACTATGCCAAAGCTCCTCACATAGTGGCTGCTCGCTATAAATTTTTTCAGAGCAGAAAGCAACCCCATCAGACACATATTGAATGGATAACTGAATTGCGTGGTCTAGCTAAACCCTGCCAGTTCATCTGCTCCAAGGACGGTTGTGGTTCATCCTACACTGATTCTCTCATTCGGGACATGATAATTTTACATACTCCTGAAGACAAAATACGTTTTGACGCTGTCAAGCAGAGTAACCCTTCTTTAGAAGACGTCCAGCGTATTGCTACGGTTTATGAGCTGACTACCAAGACTGCCGCAGCCATAGCTTCTCCACACGAAGTTGCACAAGTCTCGCCTCAGGCCCGCAAGTCCTCTGCTACAGTGAACCGTACGAATAAGGCGCTCTCCACCAAGCATTCTCGCCAGGTTCCCTCTCGTAATGCTACACGGAAGCCCAATTCTAAAAGCACCTCGACGCTCCTGCCTTCCTGCCGAGGTTGTTTCAAGCATCATGAACGTCGTGACTGTCGTTTTTTCAAAGCTACTTGTCAACGATGTAATAAACTTGGACACATTCAGACTGTCTGTCAAAGTTCGCTCCGCCCTGCTAAACCTACTGCAGCGCGCCGGAAGCATATACAGCCCCGCCAAGATATGGAAGTTGATCAGATCAATCTTATTCTTCCCACAAAGGATTCTCACAAAATCATCATTCCTCTCTCATTCTCTGATAGATCTGTCGATTTTCAATTAGACACTGGATCACCTGTCTCTATTATTAACCTGACTACCTACCACGACTTAGGTTCACCTTCATGCTCTCCAGCTGACATCCAGCTTGTGACATTTAACAAGAAGAAAATTGACATCAAAGGTCAAATTAAGCTTCAGGCTAGTTATAAAGGAATTCAGAAGGCCATTCCTCTTCTCGTAGTTAACAACTACACTGCATCAAACATTATGGGTATGGATCTATTTAACTTATTTGGTTTCCAGATACATGACAACATTAACGTCGTATCTACATTGCATCCTACTTCTGATGTTACCGCTCTCCTAGCGCAGTTTCCTGAAGTCTTCGACTCTCAGCTCGGAACAGCAAAAGACTATACAGCTCACATACAGCTGAAATCCGGAGCTAAGCCTCGCTTCCTCAAAGCACGTCCAGTACCCCTAGCACTTCAAGACCAGGTCACGAAAGAATTAGAAAGATGGATACAAACTGGAATTGTAGTACCAGTTACTTCTAGTCAATGGGCTACTCCACTCGTGATAATCAAGAAACCTGATGGTAATGTTCGACTTTGTGGCGATTTTCGATCTACAGTCAACGCACAACTCGAAACCGATATCTTTCCTATTCCACGTCCAGAAGACTTATTCCGTCGTCTCTCTGGTGGACAATTCTTCTCTCGAGTTGATCTTAAAGAAGCATATCTCCAGCTACTTTTAGACGAAGAATCTAAGAAATTTCTCACACTCAACACTCCTCTAGGACTGCTCCAGCTCCAGCGGCTCCCATTCGGTGTTTCATCCTCAGCGGCTATTTTTCAACGCTATTTGGCTCAACTCACCGCCTCAATTCCCGGTTGTGCTAACTACCTGGATGATATTATTGTTACTGGAAAAGATCATCAGGAACATCTAACCAATCTCCGCCTTCTTCTCCAGAAATTGAAAGACAATGGCCTACGAGCAAATCTCGCTAAATGTACCTTCTTTCAGCCTCAAGTTCACTACCTCGGACATATACTTGATAAGAATGGAATTCGTCCTAGTATGCAGAATGTCTCCGCGATAGTAAACATGCCAGCACCTCAGAACCTCAAGCAGCTTCAGTCCTTCATAGGCAAAGCGAACTATTATAATAAGTTCATTCCACGCTTCGCTACAGTGGCAGCTCCATTAAACGCTCTACGTAAAAAAGGTGTTAAGTTTCAGTGGACTCCGCAATGCCAACAGGCATGGAAAACAATCAACAACGCCTTAATTCAAGCTATACAACTCACTCATTTTCAGCCCGACAAGATCATCACGCTAGCTACTGACGCTTCAGACTATGGTGTCGGTGCCGTTCTCTCCCAGAAGGATCGTCATGGACAAGAACGCCCATCGCCTTCGCTTCGAAAACACTTAATGACCATCAACGTCGATACTCACAGATAGAGAAAGAAGCTTTAGCCATCATCTTTGGTATTCGCCGTTTCAATGAATATCTCTATGGCAACCATTTCCTGATCATTACCGATCATAAGCCTCTCGTACACTTATTCCATCCTGGTAATAAGATCCCAGAGAATTCCCTCAGAAAGCTTCAAAGATGGTCCATGTTCCTTTCTGATTATTCCTATCAGATTGTATATCGAGCCACATCCCAGCATTGTAATGCTGATGCCCTCTCCCGCTTACCCGTTGGTCCTGATACTGCCTTCGATTCTCAGGAATCTGAATGTCTTCAGTTGGACATAGAACTTGAAGATACTGTATCCAGTTTTCCTATTGATGCTACCTGCATAGCTAAAGCTACGGATAAGGACAGTACACTTGCTACTGTACGTACTTACATCCGCAACGGTTGGCCTCTTCAGAGCACACTTCCTGCCCACCTGGCACCTTATCATCGTATGCAGCATCGTCTCACGACTCGTGCCGGAGTTGTACTACTAGAAGCAGGCACCATCTTCCGAGTGGTTATCCCACTTCGCCTACAGAAACAAGTTCTCGAGTTATTACACCAAAGCCATTGGGGTATCTCCAGAACAAAGCAACTCGCCCGTCAACACTGCTACTGGCCCGGTATTGATGCCGCCATAGAAAAGCTAATACGTCATTGTGAGCAATGTCAAACGAATCAGAACGCCCCGTCTTCTGATCTTGCTTCATGGCCTCCTGCTACTACTCCATGGGAACGAGTTCACATCGATTTCGCAGGTCCTTTCCTCAATTCCATGTGGTTAATAGTCATCGATTCACTGTCAAACTTTCCATATGTAGTGGATATGCATTCGACTACTACAACCGAAGCTACCATTCGTGCTCTCCAGAAAATCTTTACTACAGAAGGTTTACCGCAAGTACTCATTTCGGACAACGGACCTCAATTTACAGCTACTGCTTTTCAGAACTTTTGTACACATAATGGCATTCGTCATATCCTAGCACCACCTTTTCACCCTCAATCTAATGGTGAAGCTGAACGCTTCGTTCAAACATTTAAAAGAAGTATGAAGAAAGCTGTCTCTTCAGGCTTAACTAAAGACCAAGCCTTGCTCCAACTCTTAAACAACTACAGAACTCTCCCCGGCGCTGATAATATCACTCCTGCACAGAAGCTCCATGGACGACCTCACAGAACTTTACTTTCTCTGTTACAGCCTCTTCCGGCCCAGCATAAGACATCACCAACGAAGTTCTCCCTCAACGACAAGGTCTACACCAGGACATTCAAATCCAACCCACTCTGGATACCTGGAGTCATCTGCAGATCTTTGGGTCATCGTCTCTACGAGATACAGACTACGGAGAAACGTATCTGCCGCCATCAAGATCAGATACGTCTGCGCTACCGCCCCTGTCCAGCTATTGATGCTATTGCTAAACCTGATAAATCTATTGCTGAACGCGCTTTAGATCATTTAATAACAATGGGTTCCTTTCAGGACGAGACAGCGCCACTCCGCCCAGTTCCAGCTCCGGACAATACAACAGAGATATCAGCAGCTCCGCCCCAGCATCGCAGTCGCCGCCAGCGCCGCCGCCGTTTCACGCCGTACCGGCGCATTTAGGAGGGGAGGGTGTTGTATGTCCGGCGCTCCCTTCTCGCTCCGTCAGCCAGCTGCACGCGCGCCTGTGTATCATTCTGCTAGCTTCGACGCGCAGCCCTCAGTGCGCGTGCCTGACCATCGAGTGCACTATAAATAGGAGCTCCCTGTCTGCTCACTTGTCCACTTGCCCCGGTGTCCAGCTCCAGAATACACCCTACGTCGAGCACGGAGGCTACTCCTCTTGAAAATGTGCTTCGACCAGGTGGACTGAATTTCTGGCAGTACGAGGTTTCACCTCTGGTCACCGCTCCCTTACCTGTTTCCGCTGCCTAAGTCCCGTAATTCTTTTACAAGCCATTTTCATTCCCTAATCTATGCAAGCTCCCTTAGTTTCGCTAGGTGGAATTTCTTCAATCAGTTGAACTTGCTTTTTAGGAATTCAGGCACTTCCACAAACAAGGACTCTCATGAACATTTATGTTAGTGTGCCAGATAGTTCTCGACTATCAACGTGTCAATTCACAAAGACTATCTTTTCAAGATAGAAGTGTATATAAAGACTGCAAACCTGTACATATTGTATAAAGACAGACTTTTCTCAAGATTCAATATTCCTTTTTGCTTCAAAATAAATTTCAGTTATTTGTGTAAATATCATAAAGTGAAGCAAATAAAGTTGTGTTCTGTAAACTTCAACCTTGGTTACAACAAAATGAATGATAGAAATGAGCCTCGGAAAAGGACGCTACCCGAGGGTCATTGGGGCACTCTTGGAGCTGGTGCTGAGCGTGACAGCAGGCAACCCACCAGTGACATGGTGCTGATCAGACGGGCACATGCCGGGTGACCCGAAAATTCTAGTACTGACAATTCAGCTAGGGGAACTCAACAGCTACCTACTTCTCCTGCCGAAAATGTTTCAGAAGTTCATCTAACCACCACGGCAGGTAAACCGTGGCAGCGTTTGAAATGGACAGATGAAATGAATAAATTCATAATGCGCTCCTACTTTATAACTACGAACTTAGAGAAAGACCCTGCAACGTACAGGAAATATATGCACAGGTTGTTTGTGGACAAATTCCCCCAGTACTCCTTTGTCACAGAACAAAGAGTTGCAGACCAAAGACGTACAATAGTAATCAACAACAGACTTCCCGCCACAATAATTCAAAATCTTAAGGAAGAAGCTGCTAAAATTCCAGCTATGTGGCCGAGCAGTGAAGGCAACTCCATCTCAATGTTTCAAATTCGAAAGGACGATCCTGGAAAAAAAGAACCACAGGAAGAAAAATCTGTGGAAATAAGAGAAACTGGTGATATGTCAGGTGCTGATGAAGCACGTCGTGCTGAAGACATGTTTAAAGAGGCAATGGCAGAGTTTTGGGGTCTCAAAGTGGACTATAGACCAAAACTGCTCAGAATTCGAGAAACGCTAATGAGCAAAATCCTTGTAAGCACTGTAAATGATATCCTACAGCAGTATATAGAAAACCCAGTAGCATAGAGGAAACAAATGCCCTCGTTTTTTGCGCAGCAGTAACTGTGGTTAGGCTGAACAACCAAAATCTAATACCCCTCTCCAGAAGCTCTTGTAAGAACGCAGATTCAGAATACATTCCACCATGGCAACGTTGATTACAAAGTGATATCCAAGAGCTAAGAAAAACCAATGGTCAACTTTCCGCATACCTCTGTAACAAAACTAAAACGGAAACTAACAGAAACTTGAGGAATGTGTTCAGGAAAATCAACATCGACACAAATATACCTGAACACAGAGAAAAGGTAGAGAGTCCTGCAGAGAGGCCCAGCCCATGAGCTGCTTCGGCAGTAGACTGCAATGGGCTTTGAAAGCCTTGAACATACGAAGCCCGTGACGCCATTGCACGGGCCGGTCTGGGCAGCGCTCTGTCATTCGTACGCGGTGAGCCATGGACAATGCTGTGGTAGTTCTATGGGCTGACTGCTTCAATGTGTACAGTGTACTGCGTGTCAGCGGAGTGCGTTGCATTTCGGTCGAATGGAGCCGTTCAAATTTGCTGTGGTTTTCAGTTTGAATTCTCCGTCTATCCTGTTATCGGAAACGAATGTGGGCTGTAGTTCCAAAAGAAAAGAAACCGTAACAAAACATCGTGAAGTAAAAAAAAGGACGCAACAAACGAACTAAAAACTGCACAATACAAGACTTCTGATCCGAATCCCAAACTTAAAAGTCGTATTTGGTTTGTAATCAAGCCTGCAGTTGACGGTGATGGGAAAGACGTTAATTTTGTATGCTGTACGATCTGAGGTGAAATTTATGTACACACTAGCAGTTAACCGCGGCTTCTCGCGTGGATTTCGTAATTTGGTAAAAGCAATCGTTCCTCGGTACTGTACCTCTCTCTTCAGGAATCGCTCACGCTGGTGCTTCTGTTGATTTAGCAATTTTCTCTCTCCACTTAGCAGGAGTTTCATCAATTCTAGGTGCCGTTAATTTTATTACTACAACTATTAATATACAAGCTCCTGGAATATCACTAGATCGAACACCCTTATTTGTATGAAAATCCCTGAAGTAAGAAACCTCACTGAAAAATTGAGTTTCATTTACTCCAGAAACTCTTTGTAAACCAAGTTCGTTGTATTGCCTTTTGGGGCTGAGATGGCCATGCGACATGGAACTGTACACGTGGGAACGTCTTCTCTCAAGTAAAAAAAAAAAAATATTTCTTTATTTTCAAAGGATATTACAAATACATATTTCCACATCTGTAACATCTTCAGGTTCTGAGATATAAGTATCCGCATAAAAAGGATTCAACCCCATTTTCAGCCCTTCCTCCACACCCACCTACGTGAATTTTCCGAAAACAGAAATGAGAGACAAGTTTCTTTATTTTTAAAGGGCATTCCAATTGCCAAGTTCCATATCTGTAACGTAAAATTTTTGACATAAACTGTGGATATACCGATATTCACTTTAAAAATTCACCTGCTTTTTCAATTCTTCTCAGTCCCTTAAGTGGTTTTCAGATAACAAAAATTACGGGTTTATTGATAAAGGAGCTGCCAAATACCAATTATCACGACTGTAACATCTTAGGTTCTTGAGATATTTGTATTCTCATGAAAATAATTTAAAACCTATTTCTATCCCCCCATCCAAGTTAATTTTACCCCCCAAAAATGAGTGTCTTTTAATTTTTAAAGATGATTTCAAATACCCATTAACACGTCTGCAATATCTTTAGGTCTTTTAGATATAAGTATCCTCATGCAAATATTTCAACTAATATTTCAGTCCTTTCATCCCCCCTTAACTGGATTTTCCAAGGCCAAAACAGTGCGTATTTGTTTCTTTTCAAAGGAGACTCTCAATACCAATTTTTACGTCTGTAACAACTTCAGTGTTTGATATATCAGTACCCTAGTAAATCCAACCCCATTTTCAGTCCCTTTTACACCCCCCCCCCAACATTAAGTGGTTTTTCAAAAAACAAAATAATATTTTTTTTACTTTTAAAATATTAAAAGTATTAGTTTTCACATCTGTAACATGTTAAGTGTTTGAGATATATAGTAGATATCCTCATCTTAAAAATTCGTGCCAACCCACATTTCAGTCCTTTTTACCCAACCCCCACCCCTTAAGTGTCTTTTCCGAAAACAAAATAATACATGTATCTTTATTTTTAAAATATATTATAAATATCACTTCAAGTCTGTAACATGTTAAGTTTTTGAGATGTATTGTAGATATTCTCAGGGATTATGTAAACAAATTTTGGTTGGCAGCTATGCCCAAACGTACACCCATAATCTCGCTGCTGTAGAATCCTGAAGCTGGCGTTGCCATTGTTACAGCAATCATTTCCTTATCCGATTCCGAGAGCAGGGGTAGTGTGGTGTCAATATCTCCATAACTGTCGGTATCAGGGCCTTAAAGTATGGTTTTCGGGCCCGTAGGGCTTACCAAGATTTGTTCTTTGGGTCAAGGGGCTTAAAATGAGCTTAGTCTCGTCCTTGCACGACAAAATCGATATTTCGCCTATATTAGCCTATTATTTTTATATCTCCCCCGTCGCCGCCCACCTCGAATTATTTTGAAAATAAAATGTTCCTCAGGGATAATGTATATTTACAATAGTAAAAGGACTTTTAGAATCGGTCCAGTAGTTTCTGAGTTTACCCTCCAGATATACAAAAAAACAAAATTCGCACTCTCTCTTTATTTATTATAGATTAAATGAGTCGAACTGATTTTGTATTCTTATGATTAGATAAAATCTTACGATGAACGAGGTGTGCTTGAAGGACGAGCATTCGAATGTTTCCGTGTCATCAGACTCCGCGACTATGCTACAACCTGTCAAAGTAATGAAGTTTTCTTCGTGGACTGACGTTCATGATGCTCCTATTCCAACAGATGAGCTGGAAAGATATTTAATTCAAAATTGTGGAATAGAAGAAGATAGATATAGCGTCCTATTGGAGAACAAATGGACAAAACTATCCAAAATTTCGCCAGATCGCTAAAAAGTAATATGTATGCAAGCATCAAGTTCAGCTTCAGCTTCAGAGGGAAATTTTAGTTCAGTGGGCTTCATTCTCAACGCACGACGGTCTCTTCTACAACCAGACAATGCTGATGCTCTTCTTTTCATTCACAGTAGTTCCATTCCACCACATTAACAATGACCAAGAAACTACGCATTCTAAGTAAAAGCTACGTTCAAGTTTGTTTTTGTTTTTGGCACATTGCACGTATTGTACGTCATTCCTGTTTGTATTTTATTTTGAGGTAAACGCGAATGAAGTCCTATAAATATGGTTCGTGTTATTTAGGTTTCACTTAACTTGACGTCAATTGCAAACGAATATTAGTTTATAATAACGTTTCTGTCTTTTTAATTGTTTTTGCTAGTTGCTTTACGTCGCACCGACACAGATAGGTTTTATGGCGACGATGGGATACGAAATATCTGGTAGTGAGAAGGAATCGGACTTAGTCTTAATAAAAGTACAGCCCCAGCATTTGCCTGGTGTGAAAAATAGGAAACCACGGAAAACCATTTTCAAGGCTGCCGACAGTGGGGTTCGAACCCACCATCTCACGGATGCAAATTATTATTATTATTATTATTATTATTATTATTATTATTATTATTATTATTATTACTATTATTATTACAGTGCAGGAGATATCTCTACCGTTTAATTTCAAATGCGATTAGCCTACTTGAAATATGTTATTAGTGTACGGGAATTCATAGAGTGAATGATCCGAATAGTACTGTGACGTGAACATTTCGTTCTGCGCGGCGCACATGTTATTGTGGAGAAGTACTCAAGGTTATTCTACTGAGCCCGCCCAGTGCGGTGGACTGCGGTGGGCTGTATGAGATCAGTGCTGTGGGCCAGAACGCTGCCGCGTATGAAGAGACCGGCACTGCATGGGCTGGGCTGCCGGAGCCCGTGGGTTTGAAGTGCTGCGCTGTGGACCTGGCTGCAGGGCTCTGAAAAGGTCAAAGAATACATTGACACCCAAAAGCAAAAGTTGTGTGCAAAAGCAGCAAGGAGGTACAAAGAGTCTCGAGCTAGGAAATTGCAAAACAAACTTTTCTCCAAGAATGAGGGTCAATTCTGCAGACCGCTCAAGCAAAACCGGCAAACTATGGCAGAAGAACCTTTAAATATGCAGGACACGGAAGACTTTTGGAAACGTATTTCGTGTCCCAACATAGCCCACAACACAAACAAAACATGGATTAAGGAAGAGCAACACACCAATGGTTATGCAGAAATGAGTTTTGATACCATAGAAGAAAGCCATGTGAGTAATGCTGCCAGGAGAACTCAAAGTTCGAAAGCACCAGGTACAGACAAAATACAAATTTATTGGTACAAACATTTCACTTGCGTGCACAACAAAATAGCCCTACAATGCACTTACCTCGTGCATCATCCTCAAGAGTGTCCTGAATTTCATACACCAAGAATTAGATACCTCCTACCTAAGGAAGGTGGAAATGCTAAAGATTCAACAGCTTACAGGCCAATCACTTGTCTACAAACGATCTGCAAACTTTTTACATCCATACTCACAGAAGAAATGTATAAACATATCAGCAACCATAACATTCTGACTGAGTAGCAGATAGGATGTAAAAAAGTCATCACTAGAGTGCAAAGAACAGATAATCATAGACTCCGTTGTAACACAACAGGCAATTCACTCACAAAGGAACCTGTACACAGCATATATACATTAACAGAAAGCATTTGACACAGCTCCCCACTCATGGTTAAAAGAAGTACTTCTCTTGTACAAGATCAATCCTGCCATAATTTATTTTCTTGAGGTTACTATGAACTATTGGAAGACCGTGCTCTGCACTAAGACAGAAAATAAATGTATGATATCCGACACAATTAAAATTTAACGTGGTATATTTAAAGGAGATTCATTAAGTCCTCTCTGGTTTTGCCTTGCAATGAATCCCCTATCCAATCTGCTAAAAGCTACTGGTTTTGGATTTGACATTAAATATAATAATAGGAAACACAGAATATATGATTGGTTTTATATGGATGATCTGAAAGTGTATGCCCACAACGAAACACAAATGAACGCCCTGCTGAATATAATAGACTCTTACTCATCTGATGTGGGAATGACGTTGGGCGTAAAGAAGTGTAAGCTGTTAACAATTGAACGTGGTCGGTACACAAACTCCCAACCATATGAGCTTCATACCGGATCTTTAATTGAGGGGATGAAACAGAGACCTACAAGTACCTTGGATATGCTTAGAATGTAACTCGGGAGCACAACAAAATCAAACAGGAACTTATTGACAAATATACATCGAGGTTGCATCAGATTTTGCGCAGCTACCTAAATGCCAAGAACAAAATTAAAGCAATAAACACGTTCGCTATTCCAACACTTGTTTATTCATTCGGAATTCTGAAATGGTCTGCTACTGAAATAGACAGCATACAAAGAAAAACGGGAACTTTGCTCACCACCTATAGATTACATCATCCAAATTCATGTATGGAAAGGGTCACTATTAAACGACAATAGGAAGGCCGAGGAATACTGGATCTTCAAGTCATGCTCCTGAATCAGATAAACTAAGGAGATCCATAAAAAGCAAGAAAACAGCCTTCTCCGTAAAGCTGTAGTACTCGGTGACAAGTACACTCTTCTGTATCCATACAATGCCTTTGACTCTCATACAAATCACCAAGTATCCTTGCAGGAGAAAGAAAGGACGTAGCGAGAGAAGACGCTCCACGGAAATACTACATCAATCTAAACCAACAGAGCATAGATAAGAATGCGTCGTCATGTGGTTACAAAGTGGGAGCTTATTTAAAGAGCTAGAGGGATTTGAAGTTGCTATACAAGACCAAGTAATAGCTACAAACAATTACAAAAAGTACATCATCAAAGATACCAGCGTACTCTCCGACAAATGCAGACGATGCTCCGTTCATCTCGAGACCATCGACCATATCACTGCGGGCTGCCCAGTACTTGCCCCCATAGAATACACGAGACGACACAATCATGTCTCGGGGATTATACACCAGGCACTTGCTCAGGAAGTCCAATTACTTCAGGAGCGTATCCCTTATTACAAGTACCATTCAACACCACTACTGGAGAACGAGTCGGTTAAGCTTTATTTGAACACTGCTATAGTTGCAGACAAAACAGTCAACCATAACAGTCCAGACATCTTACTGAACACTTTTGGTCCATATTTAGGGATACCTGCCTTTCTTGCCTATCAGTAAAGTTCATGAGATCTGTCTCTTGGGTCGTTTCGGGTTCTTCGTCACTTGCTGAGGTAAAGGTAGGGTTCAGTAATTCTACTCTATCTACTTGAATGAAAGGTCTGTTTAAAAGATTCCTATTTATTCAGGAAATTCTGAAGCATTCTGATATGTCAACGGTATCACTGAAATTACACGTGTCCACTGGACACCACAATCATTTTATTACATAGAAGGTTAGAACACTGGTGAGCCTTTCACGTGTCTGCCTGATGGGCATTCTTACTAGAAACTATTGTATCATTTTTTATTAAAGAAAGGAAAGTCTGGAAATCCTTAAATTCGGCTTCCATGTGAGACCACATGTACCATCATAGTGATTCGTTATGCTCCAGCCCTCGTAACACGAACTCTGGACTCTGGGTATAATTAAGGCCGTCCAATCGGTGTGTGCCACACAGTGGTTATACTACATGGAACTTTAATTGAATCGATGTGACCTGCGTCTATGTTATGGAACGATATGTAAACTTCTAAGTTACTTTAAAGTCATTGTGGATGATGACCGCAAGGAAATGATGCTACAGTGACATATGGCCCTAATCTAAGTCACTGAGGTTGATGACCCCCTGACCATTCAAGTTTCTAGGCTGAAGGCTAAACACAATTAAATTACATCGGTTGATGACCATAGTTTCCACTTTACTATCCCCAGCACATTCACTGCTTAATCAATCAAAGTTAAATAATTACAACAATAGCAATGCTCACAAGCTTTGTGGCAGTAAAATCCAGTTCCTTCAGATATGTCCCCTTAATCGTTACGTTACCATTTACATATTCCCCAGAAAACAAACTAAGATTTCCAGAATGCATCTCCAAGTTATTCGCTTGATTAAAGTTATTTCAAAATGCGGTTTCACTGAATTTAATAATTAAATAAATTTAAATGATTTAATGAAATCTTAAAGAACAACAAATTCTACCTCCGCGGACTCTGGTTTCTTCACAAATTCCTACGCAATTGTGTTCTCACAATTTTAAAGTCCTATCGATGTTTAGCTGTTGCTTCCTATTGTCTGGAAAAGAACAACATCATTCATGTCCAGTTTATATATCTCGTTTCATGACCTCACACTTTAAATCTAATCTAACCCTAGCCATTATTAACACTTGGATACCCTAGTAATCTACGTACAAACCAAAAGCAACTCGCCATATAATTACGAAGTCATATCTCGCCATAACATTTATAAAGTTTGCGCACCCCTCACAGACAATCAGTCATCACTACCATCGCTCTATATTTTGGACAACCCTGAATTTGGTTACTCTTGTTCATTACACTCGAAGTTCGTGGTTTCAAACGTTCATTACGCCCCCAATTAAACAAATTTTCAGTATTCCACAACACTCAGGTTATTACCGGATGAAAATTTCAACTAAATCCAACATTTAACGTTCTTCCCGGCCGAGAAATACAATCTCAATTCCACGCGTGTCCCGTTATATCCCCGCTGTGTGTTCCTCTATCAGCTGAGGCCTCTCGCCCCCAAGTTCGCTTGACAGTTACACGAAACATCTGTCGTTCTACCTAACTGGCCTCTCTCTTTAAATCTTTAAACTCTGCCGACATAATTAAACAAATACGATATTCTAACCAACAAAATGCACAGATTATGCTTCAAGATGTCCACATTAAATTAATACCGCCATGGATTTCTATATACTGCTTTCCTTTCCAAACATTATAAGATATTCCTCGGGCTTCCATGTCCCGGCTTCATTTAACAGGTCTCTAACCTGATTCACAAATCTCATTTCGACTCACACGACAACTAACCTCTGTTTCCCTACTCGCAACTATCACCGACAAAGAACTGGAATAAAATCCTTACTAGAATTCATGACGACTAATACGCACAATGCATTAATAATGAACAACTTCGCATAAAAATATATCGTATTTCTAATAACTTGATTCTTACGAAAAATGACTGAAAATTTCTACTAGATCTTTTTTTTATTGTCAGTCAGACACAGTTTAAAATTGGCATAGAAAAAACGTTTCACTCCGTGACCAAATTCATCCCACTATACTCTCACCCGACAGCGCGCTTCCACTCGATTGAAAATGACTAACCATGAATTTCTTATATTATTTACGTCAAAATTTCAGACAGAAAAATTTTACGTCGAATGAACATCTTAATTTGACATCACAAAATATAGGCAGTAACACACGGAAATGACGATCTACATTGGACGTGATATCACTTCGAAACCCCATTCAATAACTTTTTACAACATCATACGGCACTCGCAAGACTTCAAAAATTTATCCAAGTGGAAAATAAAACAAATGACTCTTTTAGTCGTATTCTAACATTTACAAAAAACACATAGGGGTGACCACTGCGTCGTATATACCCATTCAAATACACATTTTTTGAGATCATGAAACAAGATATAATAGGTAGTAAGATGCAAAGTCACATACCTTATGTAGTCACGCCAGTATTCGTCAAAGGGCTCACCTGCGACCCTGGCATTTTTATTTAGCCATTTTTACATTTCTGTCTTCACAGATTATTATATTTCTTCAGGTTTCCTGGAATAAAGCACAAGAAAAAAGAAATGCCCTTCACTTTTTTTCTTTGAGCGCACACGATGGACTGTAATTACTTCCGCACACGAATTACTTTAATTATCACAGGAGAATTTATTCAGTACTTTGACCGTCCTAACTGGTACAATTATTTCCACTCAAGAAAACTATCTCCACATGGAGTCATGACCCCAGCCACAATGGCTAAAATCTGCGGTTGAACTTAGTCTACTTTGGTTGTTTGATTTCACAGAGCAGCTCAACACTTTATCGTACGCTTCGTACCATAAATGCAGGAGAAGGAGACTTCGTCATGGCGTCCCTTCATATTTATACCAGTTATACTCGCTACATTTCTGGCGGTAGTGTTCATGGACATTTAAAATGTAAACGCGTTCGATTTGTGGGATAAATTACCTCCTTTGATGGACACTATATTTTTGACTTGGCTTGGGGCACGCCATATACACGCGCTTTGAAATAGTTCACAAAACTGACTTGAAATTCTTTGTACGTGCGACTGACGTCACGTATCCCCGAGCGTGGGACCGAAGGTAATCACCCCCTCGTCACGTGTCAATTCCAAGCCATCAAGGATCGAACTTCTAATTAAATTGTCAATTTATGCATAATGTTCTTAGGGCTCAAAGGTCATGGGTTCAATACTGGTAAACAAGAAAACTGAGGCAACCTTCGTCATTGACATCGCTATCCCCAATGACACCAACATTAACAGGAATTACCATGAAAAAATCCACAAGTACGAAGAACTTGCAGAAGAAATCAAGAGGATCTGGAAGATGAAACTGGTACGGATAGTCCCTGTGATTATGTCAGTCAACCGCCTCATTCCACACACATTTCACAAGAGTCCGCAAGAACTGGGTATTCCATCGAACATCTACAAAATTACGCAACATTCTGTCCTCTAGACAACATGCAACATTGTGCAATCGTTCCTCACGCAAGAATGAAGATCCCGTGATTTGTATATACCTGTACATCAATATTTGTATTATAATGTGTAAATACTTGAATTATTGTAAGGCACTTGGTGCATCCCGTGCCCCGTTCCTACCTATATTTACTGTGGAAAGTGTATGAATAATAATAACAATAATAATAATAATAATAATAATAATAATAATAATAATAATAATAATAATAATAATAATAATTGTTAACTAGTTTTGGTAGGTTTTAGAGATGTAAGAAGGTGCGGGCGTAAATGGGTGAACAGAGAAAAGATCAATGAGTAATTTAAAAAACTAAAATTAGAAATTTTACTTCCTTCCCTTTTTTTTCCAGACTTAAAACTTTGTTAAACAACAAGAAATCAGGAGCTCGATAGCTCAAATAAGAATATAGAACAAAGTTCAGGTAGTAGAAAGAAGCTTGTAGCTCATAAGTTACATATTCAAAAATCACCATTGCTCCATTCAATTAATACTCTAGAAGACTACTCTCCAAAACTTATTACAATCAAGCCTCTCCAAGGCACAATCTAAATTTTACACTAGATCCTTACACAACTGATTTACTGTCTTACCCGCCCGACAGCCTGATTACACTTGAATACGAATAGATAAAATTTAACAGAGGCAATAAGTGCCCATTCTACATGGCCTTAGTGATTAAAAAAAGGGTTCAATATATCTGCCTTAAACCAAAATGCTAAGAGAAGAACACTTGCATTCATTTGGAAATACACTTTGATACACTTAAAACCCTATTTTGGCTTATGGCCCGAAGTTACAGAGGCTAAGCCTATACTACAGACGTTCCAAAAGAAGAGAAAATTTTTAAATTTTACAAAATCATAGTCACCCCAATATCAAGTTGAATGGAATTAAAAGATGGTGAACACTCTTTATTCCCTAAATTAGAATAAAGTCCTTATACTTGCTTGAAAATTTACATTGAAAAAGGTGATATTGAGATTTACCTTACGAAAGAATGTTGAAACCTGCCCCTGAAGTCAGTTACCTGAGGCAATCATATACTTAAAAGATGTCTGCCATTACCCTGAGCTGGTAGGCCTTCCGACGACGGGCAAGGCCTCCACTACGTACGCACTCTAAATCCTCTTGACTAGAGTGATTGAAAAGACCACATGACCCAATAGTTCCCAGCTTTTATAGCGGAAGGAAAGGTTCCAGAACTCTCTGTGCCGAAGCCCTATACACACCCTCAATTCTGATTGGCTAATTTAATAAATATACAGAATATCTTTAATTTCTAGTGGGTTTACGTCACACACACACAGATAGGTCTTATGGCGACGATGGGATAGAAAAGACCTAGAAATTGGAAGGAAGCGCCCGTGGCCTTAATTAAGGTACAGCCCTAGCATTTCCCTGGTGTGAAACTGGGAAACGGCGGAAAACAGCCTTCAGGGCTGCCGACAGTGGGATTCGAACCCACTCTCTCCCGGATGCAAGCTCACAGCCGCGCGCATCTAACCGCACGGCCAACTCGCCCGGTTCCAGAATATTTATGATTGGTTGATAATTTAATGAAGAAGGAAGAGATAGCAGTGCTAGTAACCTTAGAACACAAAAACAATCTACAAACATTTCAGATTTGTAAACCTAGAAACTACAAATTTCTTTGAAGATTAATTGTCCATCCTCCCACCAGAGGGTGCATATAAGTCGACAGTAGAGACATCTTGAGATAAAGTTCGAAACATTTTCTGATTCACACTTCAAGGTGCATATTACAGATGGCCTTCTAAATGGCAGCTTAAATGTACGGAGTAGGTGTACCTCCGGTAGAACAGTAATAATAACAATAATAGTAATAATAATAACAGCGATGTATTGAATTAAAAATGATTGTACAATGAAAAACAATGGTTATTTTTCTTCGTAGTACTGTACAAATATGTGATTGTGAAATGGATGCCCTCGCTGTAGATAATACACGATTGAATAGAACATTACTTATAAATAAATACTTATAAATAACCGAATGTAGATAACGCGTCTGAAAGTGCATGTTCCAGAAGTAGTAATAAATGGAAGTGCTAGCTGTGTTGTGGAACTGTTAGCACGAAACGAGAATACCTGCTTTTTTTTTTTTTTTACTTAGATCTCATAATGTTCATAACCGCTTACAATAATTCAGTAAGTAAATATTCTTCAAGGGAAGGTTTCTTACTCCGAATGCATTATCCGTACCAATAAATAAGTACGTCACGGCAAAGTGTATCCAACTATTCCACAGTCACCTAATTTCTTGCGCCAGACTAAGTAATTCACTATCACACAGAAAATTGCAGACTTTCTGAACCGAAGTTGCAATGTTCAATCCCGGTTCAGTTCGGCTCTGTTTGAAGGTGCTGAAATATGCCAATGCCGTGTCGGTATATTTACTGGAGCATAGAGTACATCCGAGGGACAAAATTCCGGCACTTCGATCCCTCCTAAAACTTAATGGGACGAAAAAATAACAGCAAAAATTAAATTAAATTTGACACACTTGTCCAAATGTTCCCATGCCGGATATTATGAGTCATTATAAACTATAGGCGACAATGAAGAACCGTTCATTCCAGATTGTAACTTTCAACTACTTTTACCAGATACCACTCTAGATTTAGAAAAAGTTAACTTCTAGCGTAATCATATTATCAAATGTGTCCCAACACAGGCCCGAAGGACATTAATTCAAGTAATTCCATGCAATAGGAATACTCCACACGTTAGTCACTGAAACCCTCACATATGCCACAAAACCCTTGTAAGGTGCATTTCAAGATTGGGCAAGTGAGAACTGTTATACAACATTCACCTCACTAATTTCTGCTTCCACTCTTACTGCACACCAAGAAAGCCCACAGACCAGCTGCTTCATGACATGGAATGAGCTCTTCAACAGGCTCGCCGCCAATCGCATCATCAAGTAACACATCATCCCATGCGAAACCAAATTTTCCAGAAGTAATCCTCAAGTTTCAAGAAGGGAACCATAATTGAATTGCGTATGTTGTGAACATTAAAATACTCAAGCCTTGTATTTCTTCTCTCACTCCTGGAATTGTGGAGGAATTAAGATAAATTGGTTAACGGAAGGAGGTGAGTGAAGAAGGAAGTGTGGATGTTGGTTAACGAGGAATCGGTTGGAATTAGACTAGATTTTATTTTTTCTTACAACAAAGGGATGGAAAAAGAAATTTACAAATTAATACAAATCAGATATGAACTCTAACAATGTAGACAGACGGAACATGGAATATTGTACAATACATGGAACTTTTAAACATGATATGAACTGTCAGATAGGTGCACGCAATCATTTTTACAAAATGGTTCGACATTAGAATTCTATCTTGCTATTCAATATTTTTAAGGTATTTTTAATCGTAAATTTACCAACGTTTCACCCAACTTTTACAGCATGCTCGTCAGCTGGATTTCCATACCCTTACAATACGCTGAAAGTTAGTACACCTTTCGCACTACTGCAAGCCACCTTTGTACGCCAGTACATAGACATCGATTGTTACATGGAGTACTAATGAACATGGCTTCAGTGCAAATGCACCATATGGCACATATTGAATTTGTTTCTTACATAGCCCTACATGTAGCAAAAGAGATCTGGTGAATGTATGCAACCTCTGAACACCATAATGTCCACATGCATATAAAGACCAAATGAGATTGTTCGGCTTTGTATGAAAAATAAAGAAAGACAATGTTGTTGCTATCTGCTTTACGTCGCACCGACACAGATAGGTCTTATGGCGACGATGGGACAGGATAGGCCTAGGAATTGAAAGGAAGCAGCCGTGGCCTTAATTAAGGTACAGCCCCGGCATTTGCCTGGTGTGAAAATGGGAAACCACGGAAAACCATCTTCAGGGCTGCCGACAGTGGGGCTCGAACCCACTATCTCCCGATTACTGGATACTGGCCGCATCTAAGCGACTGCAGCTATCGAGCTCGGTGGGAAAGACAATGAAAACAGTTCTCAGTGAACGCTGTTCATGAAAAGTAAAACATTGTCAACAACTTCAAAACTAGACGTAATAGAGCGAAACGGTTTTTGGATTTGATATCAGCCAGAAGAACTGTACTAGAAACAGTAAACGTCATGTAAGATCGAAACCGACTTTCAACCTATTAGGTCGTGTTGCGTACATTTAGTACGTGTTGAAAAAATTGCCAACCGAACACCAGTGGGATGCAAACCCACAACCTCCCGATTTCGCGTCGGTTGCTCTATCAATTGAGCTATGGTGACCTAGGCCATCTTTTTTCTGTTGGAAAGGATCTAAGCTACAGTTCTGGCACTACTGCCATCACACTGTAGAGTGCGTGCAAGTCAGCCGTTGAGGGCCAAGTCTTCTATCCAGTGAACAACCACGAATTTACAGGAATGGTGACGAAAACGGCATGGCGTTACTTACCTGCTTGTAAGCCACCAGAGACATTGCCATTGTAACCGGTAGGTGATTTTGTTACAGTAAGGTTCGAATATACGTAGCCTCGATTTACAGGTGTCAAAAATTAACGCGTCTGATAACTGCGATGTCCATATTCCTTCAATGAGACAAATACAACAATTCCACCTCTTTCATCTACCTCATTTCTTCAGATCCATGACATAGTGTGAAAGTGTTTCTTATGGTCGGTGGTGTGAGTATAGCAATGGGTTTAGCATTCACAGTGAGGAAAGGAAAGGCAAACAACCCCTCTTCTTCTTTCTACCGTATGGCTCTTCAGTGATACCTATGTGTTATGAAGACTGAAAATATAGCCTGAAGGCTGACTGAGAAATCGACAGGTAACATCTTCCTTGTCCCTCTTTCCCTTTATGATTCCCTGTACTTTCTTGAATTTTGCATGGCTGGGAGTATATGAATTGACATAACATTACAGCAACATAAGAGTTAAGTAATCTCTATAGTCTTGCAAATATAATGTGCTAGCTCTTATCTACGACTGTTAGGCATGATAACCTTTTTATCATTTACTTTAGATGGCACTCTCTCAGATGTCAGTATTCAAAACTCGGGGAATTCTAGACACCCGCTGCGTTCTATATAACAGCAATGATATCGTACATGAGCACTTGAAATAGCCCTATTACGTAGTGCAGCGTACATTGGAATCTCAAGGTAAATAACATTGTCACTCTAGAAAAATAAAATTGTAAGGTTTGCTTACATCTATATTTATTACTCGTATATCATCAAAATTTCCCGAAAAATTATTCATGTCATACGCAATACCAATCACCTAATATTTGTCTTGAATTTCGTTGTCTGTCTCACTGTGTTCCTAATGTTGGAAAACGCCTGAGGATTCGTCATCCAAACTCCGTATTAAATATGGAATCTAGCAATTCAGCGTTAAGATATAAGTAGTATGACGTGGACGAAACAAGGAAGACACAGGGGATGTACTTTCGTGGACGTATGGTTTTCTATCCTCTGAAAAGTGAGAACAGTTAGTTCCTTTCTTGACCGAAATTTCTAAGCTCCTACATCCTCCATTAACACCTTCAGAAAATATCAGTGGCAGTTTATTTCACAATGTATATATAGTCATAATATCTCATATAATCAATGCATAACCTATTGTAATGCATCACATATAATTTCTAATGTTTCACCTAAGTTTCACAATTTTTGAAATGGTTTTTAAGTAATCATGAAATCCAGGACACTGCCCTTGAGGCGGTAGTGGCAGGATCCCTCGCTGAGTCCGAGGGAAGAACAAACCCTGGAGGGTAAATATTAAGAAAGAAAGAAAGAAATAAAGAAAGAAAGAAAGAAAGAAAGAAAGAAAGATGGGCAAAGATACCATTCAGATACAAATGTATTCGAAGACAGACATGTATATGTATCCGTACATTTAACAAATTTAGATGTAGGCCTATATTGCTCTTTTTGTGTCCATTAAAGGTATTTCCCATCAAAATGGGAAATGTATCAGCTCTGAAAGTATTATACAGTAATTGAATTATTTTCTCAAATACTAACGTAGTCGATAGTAATACAACTCCTCCAATAAGTAGGTCTATTTCGTATCTTCATAACCACTTTGTCTTGCTTAAATTACTGTTCGTTCTGTTTGTAAACTGTGATTTCTGTTATTTCAGAACTAATCTATGAAAATCCCGGCATAGAAAGCCAAGACTAACGCCCGAGAGTATTAACCACGCTGACCTCACGTCACCTCGTAATCCTCAGGCCTTTGGGTTGAGAAATGAACGCTTTGTAGCCCAGTGCCCCTCAGGAGTGTAGAGCCACGGTGTATGTTTTTTATTTGTAATCATGCAAGACATTTATATTGGTGAAATACGGGGAGATCCTGTAATAATAGGCCTACGTATAATATGCACCGGGACCATAA
Source organism: Anabrus simplex (assembly GCF_040414725.1). Classification (NCBI taxonomy): domain Eukaryota; kingdom Metazoa; phylum Arthropoda; class Insecta; order Orthoptera; family Tettigoniidae; genus Anabrus; species Anabrus simplex. The sequence goes on from NC_090265.1 coordinate 1,398,655,331, forward strand.
TGTGTGTTTCTGCCAACGGAACGCACAAATACCGTGTACTTGTTTTGACATTCTACGCCCATACCTCGAATTTTAAACTACGTAACTTCAAAATGCGTCATCCGAACGTAATAAAATAAAACTTTAATGTGTCAGAGCAGTGAGTGCCATAGATAAGATTTCAAACTTTCAAGAGTTTATCGCTAGTTTGGGCTCGCTAAATTTTCCGCGCAAGTATTAATAGGTATACAACCTATGGATGCGGATAGGCTTTCTATAAATATCGATTTTTTAATTTTTTTTTACAATTTATTTTACATCGCACCGACACAGATAGGTCTTATGGCAACGATGAGATAGGAAGGGCCTAGGAGTGGGAAGGAAGTGGCCGTGGCCTTCAGTAAGGTACAACCCTAGCATATGCCTGGTCTGAAAATGGGAAACCACGGAAATCCATCATCGGAATCGTTTATGAAAACAATAATTGCAGCGTACATAACAATGTTAACCACAGCTTTGTCCGATTTTGCAGGACTGAGAAACCAATTACAAATTCAATTGATAACAACTTCGTAAGTTACAGTGATAAATTGCTGTAAGTTTGAAATCTTATTTACCACACAAAAGGCTTTGGCACATCAAAACCTTACTACGTTCGGATGACACGTTTAGAAGCTTATTCTGTTGTGTGGACGTTCTTAAGTATTAAACATTATTTTATATTACTAATACTGTACAGCGTAATTATTGTATTTCAATATTTATTTCAAACATGATCAATACTCGTCTAGGTTTAAGCTTGCATTCAGGAGACAGTGGGTCATACCCAACTGCCGGCAGCCCTGAAGATGGTTCTCCGTGGCTTCCCTTTCTTCTTTACAATTGGCTTTACGTCGCACCGACACAGATAGGTTTTATAACGACGTCGGGAGAGGAAAGCCCTAGGAGTGGCAAAGAAGTGTCCGTGGCCTTAATTAATTTACAGCCCCAGCATTTGTCTGGGCACGGAAAACCATCTTCAGGGTTGCCCATATTGGTGTTCAAACCCACTATCTCCAGCATGCAAGTTCACAACTGCGCGCCCCTAACCGCACGGCCTACTCGTCCGATAGATTCCCCATTCTAACACCAGGTCAATGTTGGGGCTGCACCTTAACTAAGGCCACGGTCGCTTCCTACGCACTTCTAGCCCTTCCTTATCCCAACGTCGCCATAAGACCTGTCTGTGTCGGTGCGACGTAAAGCAAATAGTAAAAGAATGAATACTCACTCAGGGGGAGGGAGGCTCACGACTCGTCCGTCTCGAGAAAAAATTACCTCCGGCCGTGGTGTGAGTATTCATAATCACGGAAGGGAATTGATATCTGATGCAAGTGAATTCTTTGAAGAGTGGGTGAACTGTTGTCGGAACAGAAACTTCCTTTAATTCCATTCCAGAGAGTACGGGAACCCACTTCCAAAACTCTTGGATGTTAGCAAACATACTGTGATAAGTGTTACGAAGGAGAATTACAGTAACATAGAAGTATTTCCATCTAAACTATCCACGTTTAGAAAGAAGAGGCCTAAAATTGTGAGAATTACAAAACTGTGACTGTTTCAAGAGGATGTCATTCGCTGTCACATATACTGTATTAGTGTTGCTCCTGGAGGGAACATCCAGCAATAATAAGGCGTTGGTATTGAATAGAAAACTATCAAGGGTAGGAAGATGCTGTTTAGAGGCGTGACGTATACAGGGGGTTATCTACAGTAAATTATATAGAAAAAATAAATCAGGTATAATCTTTGTGTTAAAAACGATGGCGCAATCGGATTGGAGGAGAAAATGTTTCGCTTCGAGAAAATGAGGTCACTTTGTTACTTCCGGGTAAAATCAAAGCAAAGCAATCTTCATACAGGTCATGAACGCCCTTGGAGGGGTGGAAATTTAAGGCTCCCACTGTCCGTAACTTCGGCACTTAATGGGGGTCGAGTAGTTAGCTCTACGCCCGGTCACTTTTTTTTGCCCACAGGAATTAGCCTGGTAGTCATTTTTGATGTAGGCTAAGTGAACCTAAGGGCCATGTAAACCTACGGAAGTGGAAATCTCGTTCTCAAATGTTCAACTTCCTGACGGCGAATCGAATCCACGTCCTTCCGGGGGAACCGAGCTCGCCTTTACCGTCTTGGCCAGGCTGTTACTTCCGGGTTCACGATTCAGATTGACGTATTTGCTAAGCCAGAACTTAATCCCATGCCCTCCACTGGGCTTCAGTGAAAGGAAGGGAAGAGAAGGAAGGGTGTGGTGGATGGATGGTAGACGGAGACAGATGATGCTCCGCGTGAATGCGCAAGTCCTCGTTCGACTGGCACAGGACTGTCCTTGTATCTTACATGTAATATCCATAGTTTGTTTATTAACCAGCCTTAATACACACACTGTACAAGAACACTCATTAATTAAGATACATTTATCAGTCAACGTCGGAGGTTGCGGAGTGGGCTCTACGCCTCTACCTACGGGAGATGGAGAGGGGCTGAGCCCCGCCATCAGCCGTCCTGAGAATAGTTCTCCGTGCCTTTCCATTCTCCTGCACAAAGGCGAATGCCGGGACAGTACCTCGCAGCGGTGTACACTGTACCCATCTACCCCAGAGCTGCTGGGGTAAAGAACTTTGTATTAACATTTTCTGATTATCCCTTAGGACGCTTTTTATAATGTTTAAAAAATCGCAAATATCTAAGCCAAGCCAAGAACAGCTGTCTCGACAATTCGCTCGCACTACCACACTTCAGCTTCTCCAGCGAGATGGGTTTCCTTGCCAGTGCAAAAGAGAGCTTCTCCAGCGAAATTTAAGGTCGCTTGGGTGACGCATGCACTTGAAGCTTTCTTATCCTGGGAGCTCGGATGAGCTGTAGGCCCTCCCCCGACAGCAATTTACGGCGACAGGCCAGCTAGCTTAGGTAAGGTAATGTTAGTGTTAATACTTGACATTCGAAGTCTTCAGCACCACACACTAGAGACTGAAAGAAAAATATCAACAGTATCAACAATATTAACAGTACAAGCACTTACACATCGTCCTGCTAACAAAAATAGACCCAGTATATAAAATCAATTGTAATATAGAAGAACATAGTTTTGGGTTTCGGCATGTATACAGTTTCTTCTAGCAATTCATTGATGGCACGTGCAGAGTATGTGTTCCGATAGCCGCAGAAAAATATTTAGGTTGCCCAGCATGAACACAGAGTTAAGTGCGAAGTAAATAATACTGTATTTGTTTGTCTGTGATGGTGGTATATAGTGAAATTTTGTAGTGTTCCTCTTGGATTATAGGTGAAGGTTTCGCGAGTTCTGCGGAATTCTTCATGAATATAACGTGTGTTATACGTCGTGAAAAATATTTTCCCTCGTTTGTCTTTGATGCACGTACACTCAGTATTCAAGTGAAACGATACAACTTCAGCGACGGTAAAATACCAGTTAAATTTTGCTGATTAGTTTAGATTAGGCTTTTTAAGTGTATTTTTGTGAAAACGCTGACTGTACTTTCTCGAAGCGTCACCGGATGAAACTGAAAGCACTTTTTTAAAAAAAATCTGCTATACGTTAAGTTATGGTGTCATCACTGCCGTGGATATCAATTTGGAAGTATGTGCGAGCGTGTGGTTAAAAATATTCTTGAAAGATCTTTCTCAGGTAGACCTTTCCACGAAAAAACGAAGCGTTATAAAATGGTAATGTTAACTTTAGAGAGAGTAGTGGGGCTACGATTGCTCATATTTAAAAAAAAATGTTTGCAGCTGTGGTAACGGATATATTCACCGCACGCCACTGGTAACTCGTATAGGCCACGGACGCCAACCACCTCACCTTATCCGCACATCTCCTTCACCGCATCACATCTCTCTAGCCTGAGAGACAACGTTACCGTCCAGGAGGCCCGCCTCTCCTCCAAGGACGGAATGAAAACTGTTTTTTAGTAGTATTACTGTAGTTAAGGAATGCACTCAAACGTCTCTCAGGTCGTTTGTTGATCTGAATAACTTTTTTTTTTGTTGCTATTTTGCTTTACGTCGCACCGACACAGATATGTCTTATGGCGACGATGGGATAGGAAAGGTCTAGGAATGGGAAGGAAGCGGCCGTGGCCTTAATTAAGGTACAGCCCCAGCATTTGCCTGGTGTGAAAATGGGAAACCACAGAAAACCATCTTCAGGGCTGCCGACAGTGGGGTTCGAACCCACTATCTCCCGATTACTGGATACTGGCCTCACTTAAGCGACTTATTTATTATTTAACATGCATGAAAATGCAACGCTGCCACCCTGCGTTCCTTTACTCACATTGTAAATGGAATGAAATACTGAACAAAGGGAACAATACGTTCAATGGCTTGATTGTAGTAAATGTTCAATATGTTCCCCCTTCTACTTCAAGGCACACTTCACAACGGTTTAGTAGAGACCTTTGGACTCTGTTCAGGATGTGTAATATGTCAGGAACGACCTGAAATCCACGTAGATCTTGGTACAAGTTCATCTTGTCTTTCCACGGGATTCGAATAGGCTAGTCTTCACGTAACCCCACAAGAAAAACTTCCCATGGGAGTAACTGTATACCGGCCGACCTCAGAGTCCATTTAACTGGCCCACCACGGCTTACCCATCTCCCTGGATAATGATCATTTAAGCGCTGCATGGTACGGCGAGTGAAATGCGGTGGAGCGCCATCATGACACAACCACATTCACTGCCGAGTACCCAGAGGAACTTCTTTCAATAATCCAGGCAGTGATTCTACTATTCAGGAGAGGAGAAAGGACGTACAGTACAACCCAAGTAAACAGTGACCAACAATACCGACCGAAACAATAAAATGATGATGAAATTGTTTTTGTTGTAGTAATTGTTGTTGTTGTTGCTGCTAGTATTTTAATATTTCACATACACATCAAAGGTTTTCGGCGACACAAGGATGGGAAAGACTAGGATTATAAAGTTGTAGCCGTGGCCTTCTTTAAGGTACAGCTCCATCATTTGCTTGGTGTGAACATGGGAAACCACGGAAAACAATCTCCTGCTGAAATATACTCACTACTCTCACGTAAGTGTTTTCTTCCACCCAAAAATACCCAGTCTGTAGTGTGCTACGCATTCTCTTGTAAATGTAGCTTCATCTGTGAAAAGAAGTGTGAAATATTGAAATATTCCCGCAGCTATTTAAGACTCACTTTGCAAACGTTAGGCGTTTTGGGCTAATCCAGCCATGTGAGTTCTTGCACCGATTGATATCGATAAGGGTGCATGCAATAACTGTTGGTACTTCCATACCCTTCACACCGTTATCTGGGAAACAACAACATTTCTCGCGGCAGACCTCGTACTGGTTGATGGATTATCATTTATTTATTCCATAATAATAATAATAATAATAATAATAATAATAATAATAATAATAATAATAATAATAATAATACCGGGCGAGTTGGCCGTGCGCGTAGAGGCGCGCGGCTGTGAGCTTGCATCCGGAAGATAGTAGGTTCGAATCCCACTATCGGCAGCCCTGAAGATGGTTTTGCGTGGTTTCCCATTTTCACACCAGGCAAATGCTGGGGCTGTACCTTAATTAAGGCCACGGCCGCTTCCTTCCAACTCCTAGGCCTTTCCTATCCCATCGTCGCCATAAGACCTATCTGTGTCGGTGCGACGTAAAGCCCCTAGCAAAATAATAATAATAATAATAATAATAATAATAATAATAATAATAATAATAATGTTAGCTTTACGTCCCGCTAACTACTTTCACGGTTTTCGGAGGCGCCTAAGTGCAGGAATTTAGTCCCCGACGAGTTCTTTTACGTGCCAGTAAATGTACCGACACGAGGCTGATTGAGCACATTCAAATACCACCGGACTGAGCCAAGATCGAATCTACCATATTGGGTCAGAAGGCCAGCGCCTCAACCGTCTGAGCCACTAAACACGGCCTGATTTATTCTAAAGCAACCTCTTCAAACTGTGGGTTCCGTAGGCTACCGATAGCGCTCTGCCAGTGTCGAGGATCTGAGGCACGCAGTCACCTGTTAATGTACACCAAGGTTGAATGATGACGGCGGCGACTGGGGTGCCGGACGCCTTAAATCCATGTGGCTTCTCTCCTGTTACCATTTGCTACCCCATAGGCTAGGTGCATGTCAGCCATTTCAATGATGGTGTACCGAAACGGAGCCATTCTCACCAATTTCTGCCCCAGACTTAGTAGCCTTTGCGTACAGAAAAATTTAAAAAAAACTCTGCCTACTGGGGCCGGGAAACGACTGCGCGAAACGAACGAGAAACTTGTGCTTTCGCACCGAACATTATCTCTGTCTCCATTTTTTTTTTTTTTTTTTTTTGCTATTTGTTTTACGTCGCACGGACACAGATAGGTCCTTGGCGACGATGGGATAGGGCAGGCCTAGGAAGTGGAAGGAAGCGGCCGTGGCCTTAATTAAGGTACAGCCCCGGCATTTGTCTGGTGTGAAAATGGGAAACCACGGAAAACCATCTTCAGGGCTGCCGACAGTGGGGCTCGAACCCACTATCTCCCGATTACTGGATACTGGCCGTACTTAAGTGACTGCAGCTATCGAGCTCGGTCTGTCTCCATTTATCATTCACCCCACTGGTCCTCACTTCCCTCCTCTAAACTAAAGCAGCAGGCACAGTTTGCGCTCTGGCACAAAAATATAGCGAATTCGTCAAATAATCCCACGTCGGGAATTAATTTCCTCGAAACGAACTTTTTATCCATCAATCCGATTGTGCTATCGTTCTTTACATAAAACCAAGAGCATCCCTGACATTTTTGTACCATGTAGTTAGGCCTACTCTGAAAAAGGAGAACTTATCTGCAGAAAACTGGGAGACGGAATTTAATTTCAATTTTTCTTACTTGTTTTACGTTGTTTATTTATGATCATTTTATATTTATTATCGAGACAAAGGATAGGTATGTTGAAGGATTTGACTGGTTATAGTTACCAGCCCAGTTCAAGAGAATCGAACATGCGACCAAGTCAGTCGTAATATGGTAATGTTGTACGCTACAACAGACTACAGCCGTCTGAACGAACAAGAGAAAGCAAAGGAGAAATGAATGTGCCTACACCGCGCAACACCACTACAGTAATCCCTCCCTCCTGCACTACCTGTCAGAACGCTTCTATTTATAGTACAACTGCAGAATCATGAACTTTTGAATCAGGCCCCGTCTTTTCCTCCCTCCTAGTGAGGGAGGTATAAATTACAAGATGAAACCTTAGGGGTACAATTTCAGGATTATTTGTTTTAGTGTGTTTGGCGTAGGCCTACAATGTGAACAAATTCGTGCTTATATGAGCTAGGACCATTTTAATTTGCAAAGGCCGTGGTTTCCCATTTTCACACCAGGCAAATGCTGGGGCTGTACCTTAATTAAGGCCACGGCCGCTTCCTTCCAACTCCTAGACCTTTCCTATCCCATCGTCGCCATAAGACCTATCTGTGTCGGTGCGACGTAAAGCCACTAACAAAAAATAAAAAAAAATAAAAAAAATTGCAAATGCAAACTGTTAGAGCAGGACCTCCATATGTTGCGGATCTGAGGTGAACACACCTGTTAATGTTTGCTTAATAAATCGTGAGAGAGTCCCATGAAATCCTCTTCATCCTAAACTGCTGCGACAGGGTTTCTCAAAATTATTTTCTCTCTTCTGAGTGTTGGGAGTTTTAATTTCTTCCTTCCCTGTCTCAGTGTAGTATTATGAGCTTAGCTCCCAAAAAATGGTGTAGTTATACGATGGTAGGTTGTGGTTTATTGTTAGTGGGGGTGGTAATCATTTAGTGACATTTTCTAGTCTGTTGCTATGAATCCCATGCTCTTAGTTATTTGAGGCATTTTTCTGAATTTATCCTTCTAGTCTTTGAAGGTAAGTTTTCGGTTGGCCGTATTAATAGACTAGCTCCTACTTATTGGGTAAATGACGTATACCAAGTTCGGATTCTTAAGCCACGTATATTTTTCTTACGATTTCTGTACGGTTTTCACTCCAAATGTGTATTCAATTTGAGGTGGCAGTCTTTTCAGCAAAAGTATTTTCGTTATCCCCTGGCCGTTGACCTAGATGTGAAGCCACATTAAACAACAAGCAGGCAAGCATCATTATCGCCTAATTCTGATGTACTGGGCTGGAAAAATGTGTAAAATTCTACCTGTCATTATTTGGGTAGGAATGGCCTTCGTTGTAACGAGGACTTTTAATCCCTAATGTAGGTGTACATCCTGTTCTGATTTTGTAATGAAAAAGGTAATGGGTGATTAACTTATGTATACAGGAATTTCGGACAGCCATTTCACTCCGTGTACCTTTCTACAGTTTTCCTTTCACCTTCTTTTAGGTTCTTGTTATTTGTGTTTAATGTTTGGAACATTTATACTTTTTTTACGGCGACGATGGGACAGGGAAGAGCTAGGAGTGGGAAGGAAGCGGCCGTGGCCTTAATTAAGGTACAGCCCCAGCATTTGCCTGGTGTGAAAATGGGAAACCACGGAAAGCCATCTTCAGGGCTGCCGGCAGTGGGATTCGAACCTACTATCTCTCGAATACTGGATACTGGCCGCACTTAAGCGACTGCAGCTATCGAGCTCGGTCACTTATACTTTACCTGGAGATGTGGTGTTGTTATTTCTCCGGCTGTAATTGTTCTTATCCTCATTCTAACGGTTTTCCCACACCGGCGGTGTCGCCGGTGCGAACTGTGTCGCACATGTGGATATGGCCCGGTTATATGACCGAATGTCCTTCCTGACGTCAACTATATATAGAGGGATATATTCATTATTGCGAGTTGCTACGGTGGAAGGTAGCATCGTGCGGTGTGTGTGAATATGAAGAGAAATGTATTCGAACCAACACCCACCCCCCGAGCCGTAAGAGTTAACCATACGCTGATAAAACCTCCGGCCCGATTAAGAATCGAACCTGGGGCCCTCTAAATCAACGTCCAGTTTACTGACCATTCAGTCAAGTGGCCTCACCACTATACATTGTTCTTCTTCTTCTTCTCCTCCTCCTTAATCTCTTTACCCTTCAGGGTCGGTTTTTCCCTCGGACTCAGCGAGGGGTCCCGCCTATACCGCCTCAAGGGCAGTGTCCTGGAGTTTCAGACTTTGGGTCGGGGGATACAACTGGGGAGAATGACCAGTACCTCGCCCAGGCGGCCTCACCTGCTATACTGAACAGGGGCCTTGTGGAGGGATGGGAAGATTGGATGGGACAGGAAAGGAAGAGGAAAGGAAGAGGAAAGGAAGCGGCCGTCGACTTAGGTACCATCCCGGCATTTGCCTGGAGGAGAAGTGGGAAACCACGGAAAACCACTTCCAGGATGGCTGAGGTGGGAATCGAACCCACCTCTACTCAGTTGACCTCACGAGGCTGAGTGGACCCCGTTCCAGCCCTCGTACCACTTTTCAAATTTCGTGTCAGAGTCGGGAATCGAACCCGGACCTCCGGCGGTGGCAGCTAATCACGCTAACCACTATCACTATAAACATTTTGAGTAACATAATTGTTCCGGTTCTCATTATCTGTGCTCAAGGTGAGGAACCGTTGTTAACAGTCAATTTACGGATGAGTTAAACAATCCTGCTCATTAGCTGAATAATGGCCTTCTGTTCAGAGGAACCCAAGTTCTATTCCCAGCCAGGCTGTGAGTTTTAAGTGCTTATGGGCAATTTCCCTGGCTCGGTGGTTGGGTGTGTGTGCTCATCTTTATACACTTCTCTTCATATAAATGTCCGGCTCCATGGCTAAACGGTTAGCGTGCTGGCCTTTGGTCACAGGGGTCCCGGGTTCGATTCCCGGCAGGGTCGGGAATTTTAACCATCATTGGTTAATTTCGCTGGCACGGGGGCTGGGTGTATGTGTTGTCTTCATCATCATTTCATCCTCATCACGACGCGCAGGTCGCCTACTGGAGTCAAATTGAAAGACCTGCACCTGGCAAGCCGAACATGTCTTCGGACACTCCCGGCACTAAAAGCCATACGCCATTTCATTTTTTCATATAAATAAACCATTACAGAAAAACGCAACAGTGAATAGGGCTACATCCCTCGACGCAAGGTTGGTGTAAAGAAGGACACCCGCTCATAACACTGGCTAAATCAACACTGAGTGTAGGCTTCAAAAGATGGGAGTGACAGGAAGAGAAACTGCCCTCTACTGAAATCTATTTATTGTTCCAGGGCTTGAAATATTGGAGCATATTCCTAGAGTCTAGTACGCATAATAGCTGTTAGCACCATGAGTTCAACCTTAGATCTCTGAACTTAGTGCATTCTCATTACTTCACCGCTCGACTGTCCGACTCGTTGGCTGAATGGTCAGCGTACTGGTCTTCGGTTCAGAGGGTCCCGGGTTCGATTCCCGGCCGGGTCGGGGATTTTAACCTTCATTGGTTAATTCCAATATCCTGGGGCTTGGGTGTTTGTGCTGACTCCAACATCCATGCAACTCACACACCACACAAAACACTATCCTCCCACCACAATAACACTCAGATACCTACATATTGCAGATGCCGCCCACCCTCATCGGAGGGTCTGCCTTACAACTGCTGCATTCGGCTAGAAATAGCCACACGAAATTATTATTACCGCTCGACTACGTGAACACTCCTTGTGATTCCCCTGGTCCGGCACGTCCTGTAAAAAGACCTTGAACGAGCTTGCTCACCTCCAGTGCGTTGCCTCAGGCTGGCTGACAATTCCCCATTCTCACACCGTCGATCAGTCCTTGCTTACAGCTCACTCCAAGAGGAATGGTATTGTCATTCACTAGCAGCTTCACAGTGTTCAGTGAAAGGTAGGACGAGGTGGCAGAAGTCTTCAGGTTCAAGGGCAGTCCAAGGTGAGTCTAAATGGAATATATTTTTACGTATGCAGTAGTACACTTTCCGGAGGAACTGCCAAGTCGAAAGCGACACTCGCACATTATCAACAGCCGTATAGGGCATTCATGCGCTCTGCCGTGGTCATAGTGTTCACAGATAACGTTAGGTATAACTTAAGTGAGTGAAGGTAAGCCTATTTATACATCGTTCATGTGTGTGTGTGCATATCAAACACGATTAGGGCAAATAATGATTTTCAGTAATAATAAAAGAATCATAAATGCAATAATACTGTATCTGCCTTGGAAGATCAGTGATAGAGTGTCAGACTCATGATCACAAGTTCGTGGGTTCGATCACGACTAGGTAGTCGGCTATTGGAAGACAGTCAAAAATCTTGGCACTCTTTGCCATTGTTGTTGGCATATTAAAGATTTCTGGTAGCGCACTGAGTGTCATCCTGCAAAATTAAATTAACTCAACCATAGTACCCTTTCCAGTAGAATTCTACTTTACGGTAAATACTAGATAGCAACACGATCGGAATTTCAAAATTGGCAGATAGGACGCATGGATGTAACCGCAACAGAAGACCTTTTACAACAGTAGCTGATACTACGTTATTATTATTATTATTATTATTATTATTATTATTATTATTATTATTATTATTATTATTATTATTATTATTATTATTATTATTATTATTATTATTATTATTATTATTATTATTATTATTATTATTATTATTATTATAAGAATATGCCTTTGCTGGCAGGACCTAGTGTTTACAGTGCACTATGTCTTCTGGTATGGGCTAGAGCAATTTGGTTACTTTCATCAATCTGTCTCTGTCTTTTCCTTGGCTTTGACTATATGAAAGTGACTGAGGTATGAGCGATGCTAGTAATGCCATTCCTTGTGCAGCCAGTCCCTGTTATGATTGGTGTGAAAACATTGCTCATAGGGTCGGTTGGTGCATGCATTTCAGTGGGCTTGGCAGACTGATATGTAATAGCAACGTCTGGCTCGGTGAGGAAAGCAACGGGACACTACCTCACTCCTCATTTCCCTAGTACGTCTCTTCAGTGATGCCTAGGCCATCTATGACAGCTAATGGCAGAGCTGTTGAGGATCCAACCAGCCGTAGGGCTGAAGACTGAACATACATACGTACATTATAAGAATAAACAACTTTGAATATGTAGTTATGTAATGTTAATATAACAATCACATACAAGCTTAATCCCCTAGCCAACCGTGCTCGATAGACGCAGTCGCTTACGTGCGGCCAGTATCCAGTATTCGGGAGATAGTGGGTTCGAGCTCCACTGTAAGCAGCCCTGAAGATGGTTTTCCGTGGTTTCCTATTTTATTGCTAATGGCTTTACGTCGCACCGACACAGATAGGTCTTATGGTGACGAGTTTCCTATTTTCACACCAGTAAAATTCAGGGGCTGCTCCTTAATTAAGGCCGCGGCCACTTCCAATCAATCAATCAATCAATCAATCAATCAATCAATCAATCAATCAATCAATCAATCAATCAATCAATCAATCAATACTGATCTGGATTTAGGACAGTCGCCCAGGTGGCAGATTCCCTATCCATTGTTTTCCTAGCCTGTTCATAAAAGATTGCAAAGATATTTGAAATTTATTGAACATCTCCTTTGGTAAGTTATTCCAATCCCGATCTCCCCTTGCTATAAACAAATATTTGCCCCAATGTGCCCTTTTGAATTCCAGCTCTATCTTCATATTGTGATCTTTCCTACTTTTCAAGACGCCCTTTCCTGTCCAATCCTCGCCGTAAGACCTATCTGTCGGTTGCGACGCAATCACGCAGTTAAATGAGATAGAATGGTTAGTAGAGTTGCCCCCAGGAATACACCTGTTACTCATTTCTGATGTAAGATGTAGGCCTACTAACAAAAGTATAACATACCTCCTCACAAGTAGAAAATTTGTTTCTAAAATTCTCCGTCCTTGTTTGTGAACTGTCATGTGATAAGACAGACTTGATAAATGGTAATACGAGTTATATGCTTTTACAATTCATTTCTGTACTCTATATTTAATTATTATTTTTTTTGCTATGGGCTTTACGTCGCACCGACACAGATAGGTCTTATGGCGACGATGGGATAGGAAAGGCCTAGGAGTTGGAAGGAAGCGGCCATGGCCTTAATTAAGGTACAGCCCCAGCATTTGCCTGGTGTGAAAATGGGAAACCACGAAAAAGCATTTTCAGGGGTGCCGATAGTGGGATTCGAACCTACTATCTCCCGGATGCAAGCTCACAGCCGCGCGCCTCTACGCGCACGGCCAACTCGCCCGGTTTCTATATTTAAAGACAATCACAAGCTGCGGTCGTCGACATTTCAGTCATACTTATTTTGTACTAGCGAATGTACCCGTGCTTCGCTACGGTATTCTACATTGTATTCGAATATCGAAGTAAATAGTGTACATGCAGTAAAAAGGATTGTTTTAAAATTGCATGTCTCTTAGCGTTAACCGAGAAAGGGCATGGGGAGGTCCCCGTACGTTGTTTCCAATGTAAAGTGTTTGTTATGGATTTGTGATGTAACGGCAGGCTCACTTGCCTACTGCCATACACAATCGAGTTGGGAAGTTTACATTATAATTGCAGGCCCCATTGCCTACTACGCGGACAGAATCGATTTGGGGATTTTTCGTTAAAATGGCAGCCTCCCTTTCCTACTTCCAGACAGATTACAGTTGAGGAGTTTTTATTGTAGTGGCAAGCAATTACCCTACTATCACTCGAAATTGAGTTAAGAAGTTATCATTATAATGCCAGGCCCATTTTCCTACTTCCAGCCAGCTTACTGCCAGTCACACCAAGTTGGTGAGTTTCCATCAAAATAGCAGACCACTATGCCTAATGCCAGTCACATTTTAGATGAGGACATTTCTTTATAATGGCGGGCACCCTTGCCTACTGCCAAACACAATCGGGTAGGGGAGTTTTAAACAAAACGGCATGCTCACTTGCCTTCTGCAAGTCAAATCGAGAAGTGAACTATTTATTACAATTGTAGGCCTTCCTTACTAACGACAGTTACACAGGAGTTGGAGAAGGTACCCTTTCATACTGCCAGTCAAAGTCGGTGTAGCGAGTAATGATTACAATAGCAGACCCACCCTCTCTCAATCGCTACAAATCGACATAAGTGAATATATATATAGATCAACATACGAAAGTATATGCGTGCTTACAATATTGAAGACCTTCATTTATAGATTAACTGCTACTAAACGTACGTCATATCGACAAAGGATTATACCATAAGACACGCCGGATTTAGTGGCCTAAATGGCTGGTCCTATGATATGTCATCTATTCCAGGGTCAGACTGAGTTAGAAACATGGAACAGAGTAACGTTTTTGTAAGATTATCTCACATTGCATTACTTTACGGATAATTATGTGACAGCAACATACATAGCGTTTGGCTCAAATATGGCTACTGGGTGGGCCAATTTTCGTGAAGAGTTTGATGATTCTGTATTTCATATAAGTAAACTAAAGTATGAATTATGCATGTGAAAATTCCAAATTGACTTAACATCGATTAATAGAGAAAAATCAAACGTAAAAGGGATACAGATACGGCAAAAAGTCATAAGACCAAGGTTGTAGATCATTCCAAATTGAACGGAGATTGTGCAATCTGTTATGTGATAGGAATTTCCGAAGGTCTGCAACATCATTAATATTGCCTGCTTATTTCGAAATTCTTCGGGGATAAAAAGTGAAAAATTTAATGATCTTGGATGTTTTCCGTTCGTTACAGGCTAAAACGTATAATTTTGTCAAATTTCAATTATCTTCTTTTTTTCTGGCAGATTATGCCGCAATCTGGATTTTGGGCGAGGCGGGTAAAAATTAGGACTTTCAGGAAACTAAACCAAAAATTACGGAGATGGTCATTACTACCCCTTAAACGGAAAGCTGTACGAAAATTTCGCCAAAATAGTCAGTGTAGAGGCACACAGTTGTTACGATTTGATTTATATAGATAAGGAATCTGCTCCATGTAAAACACCTTTTGGGCTATGTCCGCTGGACTTAACCTGCAAAAGTGACCATTCATGATATCTCCCTTATTAATCCTCCTGACGAAAAAATGCACATGAAAAAAAAACATTTAAGGTGGAATTCCATCACGTTTGGTCGATTTCCAGTCAGGTTGGTCTTGTTCTGTATATATTGTGGAAGAGTAAAATCACCATTTCGGTTCCCTATAAACCTCAAGTCCACTCCGGAACATGAAATGTTATTTACGTTTAAAACCTACCTTTGGACAGGTGGATGCTGAATAAAAATTTTGGTTCGAATGTCTTCAGTAGTATTCAAGTTGTAAGGAATACGCTTTACACGCACCCGCTCGTGAGTGAAGTCCGATGGTACTTGTACAGAAAAACGGTCCGTTAATGACATCTCCCTTACTAATCCTCGTATCGAAATGATGCACATGAGAAAAAAGGTTTAGAAAGTAATTTCTACCAAGGCAGGTAGATTTAAATTAACGTTGGTTGTGTATATTTTGTGGAAGTGCAAAATCACTGTTTCGGTTTAGTATAAACCCCCTAGTCAGTTCAGGGATTTAGAAACAATATTCGCCCTAAAACCTATCAAACACAGGTGTATTCTAAATATGAGTCTTGTTGGAAATACGTCCAGTAATTTGTAGCACTCGCGTACATACGGCGTAATTAAGGAAGAAAATAATACAGTTTGAAAGTTGAAAGTAATAGAAAATGGATTATAACAGAGGACAGCCGGATAACGACAAATATGTAAATGCCAAGTGAATGTATTGGAAAATCAAATGCCCCTCAATAAATTATGCTAGTGTGAGTTATGGATATAATAAAGCGGTAACAGAGGAGAAATTTAGGTCCAGTGATTCCTAGGTAAACAAATAATAAGAAGATGACTAATGGTGTTATTACTTAATCTATTCGAGGGCGGTTATCACATCCAACGATATTCCGCTGATATCCCGCAGATAGGCCAATTGACGCCTCTCTTGCCTTCTACCCAAGGAACAACCACGAATTTAAAAGCATGATGAGGAAAATGGCAATACGTTACTTCCCTGCTGGCATGCAGTCAGAGACGTTGCCATGGTAACCTATAGCTTCGTTGTGGGTCTGTCGGTCACTAAATTCAGAGCATGATACCAGCGGAAAACTGTAAATTTCTCCGTCATGTGAAGAGTAAGGTAAATTATGAACATAACGGAAGTTGTTTATAATGAAGAGACGTTTCGCGTACGGTAAACGAAGTTTACAGAAAATCAATAGTATAAGAGAAAATGGAGGAAAACCATTCTGGTTTTCCTATAAACCCCCCGTCTATTCAAAGATTTTAAAATGATATGCATTTAGAAACCTTCCCCGGGATGAGTATACTCTAAATATGAAGTTTGGTTGAGATCTATCCAGCCGTTTCGACGTGATGGTGGAAAAAACCATTCTGGTTTTCCTATAAACACCCCGTGTATTCGAAGATTTTAAAACGATATGCATTTAGAAACCTTCCCCGGGATGAGTATACTCTAAATATGAAGTTTGGTTGAGATCTATCCAGCCGTTTCGACGTGATGGTGGAACAGACAAACAGACAGACAAACAGACAGACAAACAGACAAACAAACAGACACGAAACGTAAAAACCACCGATTCGGTCTTGAGTTGACCTAAAACGGATAAATATCTGAAAAATTGGCAAAAAAAGAAGAAAATAGAGACAGCGGACTCCCTACAATTTTATTTATATAGATTTTTGTTAGGGCTTGAGGGCGGAAGCCACTCCTGACGCCATATACTTTTTTTATTACATACAATTTCGCCATAGGATACACTGATATGCCAATACCGCAATGTCGCATGGTGGAAAACAGTAGTGAACCATGCTACAGTATAATCACGAGCACAAAAGCAAACGCTCTTGCGTTAAATCCCTCATGGGCATTGTACCAAGCTGCCACTGTTGCTCAACCTTAAAGCCTGCTGATTGTGGGATGACTCGTGATCAGCACGACGAATCCTCCCGATAGTTTTCTAAACCGGTACCACTATCTCACCGTCAGAAAGCTACTTACATATTCGTACGAAGACAAAGTGGACTTCAAACCAGCCCTCAGAACAGTCAAAAATCCCTTACGTAGCCGGGAATCGAACCTGGAGCCTCTGGATAATAGAAAGACTCGCTACCCATGTACCGCCCGGCTGAGAACCATACTAATCACGGCCATCTTGCTAAATCTATGTATCAGACTTAATTTGTACCGAGCTCGATAGCTGCAGTCGCTTAAGTGCGGCTAGTATCAAGTATTCGGGAGATAGTGGGTTCAAACCCTCACTGTCGGCAGCCCTGAAGATGGTTTTCCGTGGTTTCCAATTTTCACACCAGGGAAATGCTGGGGCTGTACCTTAATTAAGGCCACGGCCGCTTCCTTCCCACTCCTAGCCCTTCCCTCTCCCATCGCCGCCATAAGACCTATCTGTGTCGGTGCGACGTAAAGCAACTTGCAAAAAGACTTAATTTGTTTCTTAAAACCAAACCCCGTGGTACAACAGCCCCGTGGGGCATAGCCACCAAGCGTCGCTGCTCAGCCCGAAGGTCTGCAGATTACAAGGTGACGTGTAGTCGGCACGATGATCTTTCGGCCATTATTCTTGACTTTCTAGACTGGGGCTGCTATCTCACTGTCGGATAGCTCCTTAATTGTAATCACGTAGGCTGAATGGACCTCGAATAAGTCCTCAGATCTAGATATAAATCTCTGGCCTTACCGGGAATCGAACCCAGGTCCTCCAGGTAAGAGGCAGGCACGCTACCCCTACGCAACGGGACCGGCACCTTTCTTAAAAATCAATGGTAATTCATTCATTAAAAAGCACAGTTTCTGAGTTTGGTTAGCCACGTTTATTTCCTCTTAAAACAATCATCACCACTACTATGCCATTTAATTCTAATATGTTGTTGTGAAAGTGACGATCTATGAATATACGTTATGAATAAATGGCAGGTATTTCTCAGGTCTATACTATAGTTATTTCGTTGCTTGTTTTCAGTTGAACATTTCTGGTCCACATTACTATATTCCTCAATTTACCTGGCGCTCTATACGAAGAGTAAGCAAACTTGTAGTTGTAGATAGTTGTTGATATTTTGATCATTGCCGCAGGACCTCCAGATTTATGTGGAATCCGAACCACACGGACGTGATTTATAAATTCGAAAATCCCATGTGCTTTGGCCGAGATTCAAACCTCGACACCCTTGGTGAAAAATCAGTGACTATACCACTGGGTCCTCATGCCATCTAAACTGTAGCCATGTTTGAAAATAGTTTTTACGGCAATAAAATAATAATAATAATAATAATAATAATAATAATAATAATAAGAGAAACAAGAAGATTTACCTCTGCTACTCTGAGAGGGCAGTTTAAAATTACACCATTTAGGCTATCTGTGAGTCAATTCCGATGTGCTATTTTAATCTAGCAGATGGCGGAGAATGCTGAACTCTGTACTGTAGAGGGCGGAACCATTCTTCTTCGTGGCCTGCGTGTATTAAAACGAATGCCCCTGAGCTACAGGAACTAACCAGACGGGTTTAACATCCTCGGCTTGGCCGGGAATCAAACCTACGGTCTTCTGATCCGAAGGTCAGTACGCAGATCATTGAACTAAAGTGCTGGACAGAAGTTGGTGCGACACCTGTTATTAACATTGAACTAATTTTCCTGCAATGAACACGGAATGTATCACCAAACAACGTTGACACGCCAATATCGTACAACATGGAAGTGAACTTGGAGAATGGAATTTTATCCGCCTTTCAAAATATGTTTACGTTTTCCGTATTTGAATCCGAAATATTATGACTAGAGCCCGGAAGTTAGGCATTTATTTTTGGTTAAAATAGGCAGGCATAAGGAACTTGATATAGGTAGTGAAAATAGGCAGTACCGTAATTAAAATAGGCATTTATTAGGAGTGAAGGCAAAGAGGAAAATCACTCATTATTAATGAAAATATGTATTTTAAATACTCATTCATTTCTTTATTATCAATTTATCACATAATTACCATACTTACTTTCCTTGGTTACATGCAACAACGTGCATTTTCAAAGTATCAACTATCATATACAGACGCTTGTCAGAAACAATGTTTTTCGTCATGGAAAAGGAACGTTCTACTTCCACTGAAGTGATAGGCGCAAATTTGAAACAAGCTATTTCGGAAGGACACATGCCAGTTAGAACAGAATTTTTACCATTCAGAACATCACGAATGTTCTTCATTTTTTTCAATGACCACATTCGCACTCAGAACACGTTTACACTTTTCACTAACACTGCTTCCCTTTTCTCCTGGTGCTTGCAGCAGTTGATTTACTGCATCTTCGAAGATCACCATAGATGATACCAGCGAATCATTTTGTCCAACTTCAAGATTGCTTCCGGTATCACACTATAATGTGCTGTTATCAATGCCTGATCATTGCTGAGTTCTTCATGGTCCAACAACTTTTTTACCTCGCGAACTGAAGCAACTTCGTCTACTGATACGACATGAAGTACCTCACGTATCTTGTCCAAATTGTTGCTGTAATATATGACTGCTGAGATCCAGGTTCCCCATCTCGTGAGAACTGGCTGTGGAGGTGAAGAGAGCTCTAGTGCCACGTCCTTGAAAACCCGGATTCGGGAGGGTGATTTTAGGAAGATTTTCTTGGTATGCAAAACTAACTTATCCACGTGAGGATACAAACTTCTTATCTCTTCAGCAATTCTGTGCAGGCCATGGGCTAGACATGTGAGGTGGAGCATTTTAGGAAAGAGAGCTTTCAAGGCCGTAGCTGCTTTTTTCATGTACAGTGCTGCATCTGTGACAAAAAGTAGGACATCATCATGCCGTATTCCATCCAGTCAGAGTAACATTAATGAATTTCTGAACAACTGTGCCACTGTGGAACCATTTGCTCTCTCCATCTCTTTTGTCGTCAAAAGAAATACTGATGATAGGTCAGTTTGCTTTGCTTCCATAGTTCCAATGATGACATTGGTCTTGTAACGTCCCATTGCATCCGCAGTTTCATAAATGAAGATCCAGATCTTCTTTTCTGCAACTCTGCTTCGAATCCTCTGCAGGGTCTCTTCAAAGGAGATATTCAAATACGTTTTTCTTGATGTGGATTCTGATGGAACTTCTTCTTTAGTGTCTTTCTGCAGAAAGTTCCTGAGGGATTGATTTTCCAGTTTCCAGAACGGAATTCCGGAGACCAAGAAAGCTTTACATAGATCCAGGGAAAACTGTGATTGCCTGCTGGATGTTGTAACTGCTGTTGATATTAAATTGATCTTAGGGCCAACAATATTAAACTTATGTTTCGTGGTTGCTAAATGTTGAGTAATAAAGTACTTCTTTTCGTGATTAATAGATTTTCACAGATATTGCAAAAGAGTATAGCTCCATCAGTAGAAAGTGTATCCGAACCGAATTCGCGAACATAGCCATGTAATTTAGCACGCAACGATGAAAATTTCGGCATGATAAATAAATCAGAGCGAACATCCTAGTTGTCTTTAACAAGTTCAACAATGGACTAACAGCTTCTTTTATGTTTGACCTGTTTGATAGGAGTGATTTCTGCCCTTCCTCTGCATTATCTTATCATTTCGAAATCGGGAATACCAGGTAATTACGCATTGTCACAGCAAAAGGGGTGTGAGGAAGGAGAAGAGACGTACTGTTGGGAGATCAGAAGAATGCACAAGCCCGGTGAGGCACGGGGTGAAGGAGTTTTCACCAGCAGAGCCAGTGACGTAGTGGTTACCATAGCAACTTCGCTACTATCCAGATGACTTTATATTATCTTCTACTGGTAGCTAGTACTTCGCTCATCCTCCTCTCTCTCTTTCCTAGTATTCATTATGCTTGTGCATTCCTTTCACTAATGAAGGTTTACAGAGGTTAAATAAATGGGTTGAGAAAATAAGCCTTTGAATGCCTGATAAGAAATAAGCGATTTACAGGGAACAATAATCTAAATAGATATTTGTGACGGCAATATGTAATTTAATTTGTGCAACCTTTTTTGTCTTCGATGTACGGTAATTCATTATGTGCTTTTTAAAATGTGTAAATCGCAGAAAAAATTGCATAACGATTAAAAAAGGCAGAAAAGGCTCTAAATCTTAGAATAGGCAACGGAAGCCAAAATAGGCAAAAAAGGCAAATTAAAAATTGTCTCTACACTTCCTAAATGCACGAAAACATATTTGTCTCTATCTGATTCTTCAATATATCCATCCAGATAAAAACAGGCATTTTGCCTAACTTCCGGGCTCTAATTGTGACATATAGCACAGATCTACACAGAAATACTAACCAGGCCCGTGGTGTGGAGGTTCATAGACTGCGTCTTATTCAGAGACCTCCGGTTTGATTTTCTGCTCGTCCCAGTATTATTTCATTTCTGAGTTTAGGGCCGAAACATTATCTTCATCAGAGGAACTTTAAATTAAGGCCATGCCACATTAAAATTGTATCACGTTCGGATGATGCATTGAGGCTTGTCCATGGAATGCTAAAAATCACGTTCTTTATTCGTTCTGATAGCATCAGCTGAAGAAATGCACAATGTAAAGATGTATACCATTGTTAAACGTAAAAAGCATGGAGCTATAATATGGTGAAATTATGTTTGAGATTGGTGCACCCATTCATCTTTTATAGAAGTTTAAATTCGAGAATCCATACTTTTGAATCCGATAAACAGTATGCGTTCACTTCATTTCAGTTTTGTTTAGGTTAAGAATTATTGTAAGGAGTAATCGGAGGTGTGACTTTTTGAAGTGGCAGGCATATATGCATTCTTTGGGTTACAGTAGGTAAGGTAGGCGTACTTTTGAATGAATATGTTGAGTCTGTTTTCTAGATAGATACTTCGTAGCTCCAATCATTGTATCAGCATTTCATTAACGAAAACCTTTTCGTTGTTTTTGTAGTTTTGTTTCTTCTTCTTCTTCTTCCTTTTGATCTTGTTCTTCTTCTTCGTATTGTGAGTGTGCAAGGCTTAGTTATGTTGAAAGGAATGGTGATATTGGTTGGTGATATACTGGAGTTTGATAATTTTGCATAAGAATTGTTATTGAAAACTGAAGCTGTTGCATTAACAGCTGCGAAAATTCCTCCTGTCATTATTGTGTTACCTATGGCTAAGTGTCCTGTCTTCAATAAATCCGAGATAGAGCTTGATATTGATCATTTTCCCTCACATACCGGGCCGGTTGGTCGTGCGTTTAGGAGCGCGCAGCTTGCATCCGAGATATGGTGGGTTCGAGCCCATTGTCGGTAGCCGTGAAGATGGTTTTCCGTGATTTCCCATTTTCACACCAGGTAAATGCTGGGACTCTACCTCAGTTAAGACCACGACTGCTTCGTTCCCACTCCTAAGCCTTTCCTATCCCATCGTCATCATAAGACCTATCTGTGTTGATGTGACGTAAAATAAATTGTAGAAAGAAAAAAATCTCTCAAAACTTACAGTGCAAATAGGTGCATAGGAAACAAGCTTGCAATTGTACGCGACTATCAAATCGTGATCATAACCACGAGACCTCTAGTTCTACGTGGAATCCGAACCAAAAGGACATGAGTTTTCATTTCAAATATCTCACATGCATTTGCCGGCATTCGAACCGCAGTCACCTTGATGAACAGCAGACTGCATAGACGTGCATAGACAGACCTGCGGTGTTAGTGTAGTGTTAACAACACCTTCTTCTTCTACCGCTTTTTCCACACCTGTTGGGTCGTGGGTGTGAACTGTGGCGCACATGGGGATTTGCCCTGTTTTACGGCTGGATGCCTTTCCTGACGCCAACACTATATGAAGGCATGTAATCACAATTGTGTGTTTCTGAGGTGGTTGATAGTGTGGTATGTTGTCTGAATATGAAGAGGAAAGTGCTGGAAAAAAGACACGAACACCCAGTCCCTGGGTTAGAAGAATTAAACAGACGCGATTAAAATCCCCAACCCGACCTGGAATCGAACCCGGGACCCTATGCGAGAAGGCCTCAACGCTGACCATTCAGCCAATGAGTCGGATGCAGTGCTAACAATATTCCAGTCCAATAACTACAAGGTATCTGGTTGGACAACATTTACCTTGGCAAGCATACGCGTGTTACTAATTCAGGGGTATACTAACAGCCACACAGGACTTTAGATAACCTGTTACCTACATGTCTTCCATATCTACATTTACCAGGTTATTTTTCATCGATCTAGTCCTTGTTATGTGTCTTCACAGTAGCCTGGCCCTAACGAGGAAACACTGCGGCAAATCGGTTCCCAGAATAACTAAAAGGAAATACCACGTTGCCTCGAGCTCACCCGCGAGCGGTGAGGTCTGTGCAGTAAAAGATGAATATATAATCTGTTGCGCTCAGGGAAGCGAAGAGGGGCCCTGTATAAAGAAAACCACCTGCGGAATATCGACTGAAAGTAACAAATCATACCTTTTTCAATTAATTTCTTCTTCTAATTTCGTCTTTGCCGTAATTCCTATGTCTGTATGGAGGTCGGCGTTTTCTTCTTATATCCTTTCGCTCCATGTCTTCTTATCCTGGACTTTCTCTGTAAACAATCCTTTCACTCTAAGAATATCAGGTATTTTGTCCTCTCTAATATACAATGGCCACCCGACTAAACTTTACGGTGCCGGGCTGAGTGGCTCAGACGGTTAAGGCGCTGGCCTTCTCATCCCAACTTGGCAGGTTCGATCCTGGCTCAGTCCGGTGGTATATGAAGGTGCTCAAATACGACAGCCCCGTGTCGGTAGATTTACTGGCACGTAAAAGACCTCCTGCTTGACTAAATTCCGGCACCTCGGCGTCTCCAAAGACCTTAAAAAGTAGTTAGTGGGACGTAAAGCAAATAACATTATTATTATTGTTATTATTAATATTATTATTATTATTATCATTATTATTATTATTATTAAACTTTACGGCAAACTCAAGCGAGGCACGCAGGGCGATTTGACGGGAAGGCAAGGCTCTATTCCCCACAAAGCGATGTGGACAGGACGGCTGCGATCGCCGCGACTTCTTGGGGTGAACTTTTTATCCTTTTTTCCCTTGTTATGTGCTTTATGCCGCACCGACACAGATAGGTCATATGGCGAAGATGGGACAGGAAAGGCCTAGGGAATCGGTAGGAAGCAGCCGTGGCCTTAATTAAGGTACAGCCCCAGCATTTGCCTGGTGTGAAAATGGGAAACCACGGAAAACCATATTCAGCGCTGTCGATAGTAGGGTTCGAACCCACTATCTCCCGGGTGTGAGCTAAAAGCTGCGCGCCCCTAAACGCTCGGCCAACTCGCCCGGTCTCTTTTATCTTCAGCTGTGTAATGGCGGTAAGGGACATGTCTTTGAAGATCTGGTCTCCGGCCGTGTATTTATAAAACACACCGTGATAAAGACGTGTAATCACATATTTCCTTACTTTATACAACAAACTTGGTCTAAATTATGTTCGGTAATAAAATGTTATAGTCCGCCTCTGTGGTGTAGTGGTTAGCATGATTAGCTGCCATCCCCCGAGACCCGGGTTCGATTCCCGGCTCTGCCACGAAATTTGAAAAGTGGTACGAGGGCCGGAACGGCGTCCACTCCGCCTCGGGAGGTCAAATGAGTAGAGGTGGGAAGTGGTTTTCCGTGGTTTCGCACTTCTTCTTCAAGCAAATGCCAAGATGGTACCTAACTTAAAGCCACGGCCGCTTCCTTCCCTCTTCATTGCCTATCCCTTCCAATCGTCCCATCCTCCTGCAAGGCCCCTGTTCAGCAGAGCAGGTGAGGCCGCCTGGGCGAGGTACTGTTCATTCTCCCCAGTTGTATCCCCCGAACCAATGTCTCACGCTCTAGGATACTGCCCTTGAGGCGGTAGAGGTGGGATCCCTCGCTGAGTTCGAGGAAAAAACCAACCCCGAAGGCTAACAGGTTAAGAAGAAGAAGAAGGAGAAGAAGAAAAAAATGTTATAAACATCATTTTCGGAAATATATTGTTTATATATTTTTAATTATTGCGTATATTTTGTGTGAGGGGAGGATATTATGATGAATGAGATATAACTAATGTTACTTTCTTTTTATTAATATAGTATTTAAGAACATTAATTGAAATCGGCATATTGTACAGAAAAACCTCGATATGGGCTGCATGTACAGTATATTTAATGAGATTCATCGAAATAAGAACATTGTGCAGAAACACGTCCATGTAAGCTAGATGTACAGTAGTTAAATATACAATTCATTGAAATAAATGAGAAAATAAATAAACAGCGTGTGGCCTCCGGAGAGGCCTGGTGTAGCTCTTTCGATTCAACGTCTGATAGGTGACTTGCGCGTCTGTAAGAATGGAGCCCTACCTATCATGAATACTAATGCTCAAGACGGCACACACACCCTTACCCCGTACCATCGGAAATAACCATTGAAGGTTAAAATCCCCAACCCGACCGGGAATCGAATCCGGGACCCCTTGGACCGAAGGCCGGGACGATAACCATTTAACCATGAGGCAGGGCATTCACTGAAATCAGTACACTGCACAGAAACACGTCAATTTGAACTAGATGTACAGTGATTAATAACATTAATTGAAATAATTACACGGTGCAGGAAAATACCCGCTGTGGGTAGGGGCGGTCGAATTACACCCGCGGTATCTTCTGCTTGTCATAAGAGGCCACTGAAGGGGGCAGCAGCGGCTCTCAACTTGAGAGCCAGGGTTGGGAACCATGGTTCCCACAGGCGTCACATCGAAAGACCTGCACCAGGCCTCTCCGGAGGTCACGCAATTTATTTATTTATTTATTTATTTATTTATTTATTTATTTATTTATTTATTTATTTATTTATTTATTTATTTCAGTGAATTGCATTTTTAAATACTGTGCATCTAGCTTACATGGATATGTTTCTGTACAGCGTTCTTATTTTAAAGAATGTCATTAAATACCGGTAATCTTACTGTACATGTAGCCTATATCGACGTTTTTCTGTACAGTATGTGGATTTCAATTAATGTTATTAAATACTCTTCTCCTTCTTCTTCTTCTTCTTCTTCTTCTACTAGTTCATCTGTTTACCCTCCAGGGTCGGCTTTTCCCTCGGACTCATAAGGGCAGTGTCCTGGAGTTTCAGACTCTGGGTCGGGGAATACAACTGGGGAGAATAACCAGTATCTCGCCAAGGCGACCTCACCTGCTATGCTGAGCAGGGGCCTTGTGGAGGGATGGGAAGATTGGAAGGGAGAAGCAAGGAAGTGGGAAGGAAGCGGTCGTGGCCGTAAGTTAGGTACCATCCCAGCATTTGCCTAGAGAAGAAGTAGGAAACCACGGAAAACCACTTCGAGGATGCCTGAGGTGGGAATCGAACCCAACTCTACTCAGTCGACCTCCCTAGGCTGAGTGGACCCCGTTCCAGCCCTCGTACCACTTATCAAATTTCGTGACGGAGCCGGGAATAGAACCCGGGCCTCCGCGGTGGCAACTAATCACGCTAACCACTACACCTCAGACGCGGACTATTAAATACTCTATAGGTAAAACGAAAGTATCATTAGTTATATCCCATTTATCCTAAACTTCTCCCCTCACACGAAATATGTGCACAATGAAAAAAGAATAAAAGCAATATATTTTTTTTAATATCATTAATTCCGAACACGATGTTTATTAAATTTATTACCGTACATAATTTAGACCAATTTTGTTATAGCCTATAACATAAGGAAATTTGTGATTGCATGTCTTCATCACGGTGAATTCTTAAAGTACACGGCTAGAAAGCAGCTGTCCAAAGACACGTCCCTTACCGCCATTGCACAACCGAAGATAAAAGATATCATTACACGTTGTCGCGGCGATCGCAGCCGTCCTGTCCACACCGCTTCGTGTATTCCCCCACTCACGGGACGAGCAAGGAGCTACCTGCCGGATGACAACAGTTGCTTGGTCCCATCCTCTTTCCTATACGGCTCGGTCGTTAGCAGAGCACTATAGATGAGTTAGTGAGAATCAGGATTTACTTCACGCGATCAGTAATTTGTTTATAAACTGCACAATGACAATGTTTCGGCAACGTTACGATTGGCAATGGCCTTAATTAGGGTACAGCCCCAGCGTTTGCCTGCTGCGAAAATGGCAAACCGCGAGAAACCACCTTCAAGGCTGTCGTCGGTGGGATTCGAACCCACTCTATCCCGAACGCAAGTTCACAGCTACAGGATCCTAACCGAACTTTCAACTCGCTCGGTAACATAACTTATACCGGAACAATCTGGGTCAACTGAGGCCCTGGAAGAGGAAATTAGGTTATTGATACTGCATCCGCCCTTACCGATTCAGTTTCCGGCGATACATCCACAGGGTCGTTAATTCGGTTATAAATCAAGTGGGCAAAATAAATATATAAAAATAACTTAGCGGCTTAAAGGGTACGAGAAAACGGGTGTCATATAACTAAAAACTAATGAGAACAATATTTAAAATTTTTAAATCAAAGGGAATTACTATACTCCTGATGATTGTGGAAACAGATGCAAAATAATCATATTGAATATACATGAATAATTACAAATTTCGCAGCTAACATGTTGAAGATTGTTTCAATTTATAATGAGGGCGAGGCTAAGTACACCCGTGATATCATATCTTTATCATGATCTCGCATATACGGAATAATAAACAAATAAAATCACTCAAACTCTCTCCATTAACACTGTGATATATTTACATAACTTACACACAAGTCTGAGTGAATCCTAACCTATATCTGACCTGTAAAAAAGAGTAGGCCTAAACCCATTTAAAATCACACCTACTAAACACACAGGATATATTAAGACGAAATGCTCTGGTTCGGAATCGAACCCAGCACAAACACATTCAACCACAGGGTTAAAACCTGCGTTGACAAATCAACATAAAATGCACTCACCACATTGAAACAAAACATAGTACAATAAATCCAAATGAGCACGGATCTCCACGGTATGAGGTTCAAATAAGTGATCACTGGACTCCTCAGATGAACACTGAAGACCTATCTATCATATTCAGTCAAAAATGGCTGTATTACACTAGCTACTTGAGCCTATCTCTGATTAAAGCATTTTAAAGGAAAGATAACCTTCTAAATAAATCACATAAACACATAAAATGTATGTCTCGGAAACGGGGCCAGAATATCTGTTTCGCCTCACAGATATACAGGGTTATTCACCTAACGTGTTACACGCAAATAACTTCTAAACCGTTAAAGATATCAGCATTCGGTTTACATATTCGTAAATGGTACGCAGGGTCTTGTAAAATAACGTGCTACTTAGTCTCATAGGGTGATTAACAACTGTGATATTGATACTAACTCCATATTTTTAAATAGAACGGCACCAATTTATACAGCTGATTTAAAAGTTCATCTGCGTACAAGTTCAAATATGTAAGTATATTCAAAATCGGACAATTACTTTTTGAGATATCAAATAAGAACAGCATGCGCAGTTTTGCTTGCCGCATCAGACGGCGTGAAGTCGGGCAAGGACATATTGAGGAGCAAGCTGCTCCCAGGCCTTGATTCCAGCCACAGAACGGATACCAGGCATGTAGTGTAAAACATAATGTGATGTACCGTAACATACCCTGGGTGTGCAATGTTATTGTATAACTGGCTAACACACAACGGGGAACGGAGATTAAAGTTGTATTGTTTTGTTTTGACATGTGATAGGCTGTGCTCATTATAGCGTTTTTTCTGACGGATGAGAACGGGAAGGATTTGGAAAGAAAGTCGGTCGTGGTCTGTCACAAAGTTACCTATCCGGTATTTGCCTGGTGTTGAACATGGGACACCATGATAATCAATGTCAGGTTGGGCGAGGCAGGACTCGAACCTACGCTCTCCCGAATGCACACTACTACAGTCGCGCTGGAGCTCTGCGGAGATTAATGCGTGTAAAATAAAACATCTATAATAGTGTTGCTGCCATCTCACTACGATCAGCTCTGAACGTTTGCATTCCTAGAAGGAGGACTTCCGGTGTTTTGTGTTATGTTTATTTCTCAAGTCATAGAGTAGTATGAACTGTACACTAAAACCAGTGACAATTATAGCTTTCGTTGTATTCCTTTCAAGGCAAAGTACTTATTTTATTCGTTTTAAACACATCAACCCTTTCTGTCCTGTCATGTGTTCGCCTGTCATACACACTTTGCAAACCCATCGCGTATGTACGAGGTGCTTACATGCCTGGTACCCATTCTGTGGCTGAACTCACTCCCAGGAAACTGCTTGCGCCTCAATATGTCCTTGCCCGACTTCACGCCGTCTGATGCGGCATGAAAAACAGCGCATGCTGTTCTTATTTATATCCCAAAAAGTAGTTGTCCGATTTTGAAAATACTCACATATTTGAACTTGCACGCAGACGAAATTTTAAATTAGTTGTATACATTTGTTCCATTCCCTTTTAAAATATGGTGTTAGTATCAATATCTCGTTGTTAATTACCCCATGAGGCTAAGTAGCACGCTATTTTACAAGACCATGCGTACCATTTACGAATATGAAAACAGAAGTTATTTTCATGTAACATGTTAGGTGAATGACCTTGTATATACCGTTCGCTCTTCATTCTGCAAGGCACTCCTTGTGGCCGTGTCCCCATCGCACAAAATATATGGCTCCTCAGTCCGGCTCCATGGCTAAATGGTTAGCGTGCTGGCCTTTGGTCACAGGGGTCCCGGGTTCGATTCCCCTCAGGGTCGGGAATTTTAACCATAATTGGTTAATTTCGCTGGCGCGGGGGATCGGTGTATGTGTCGTCTTCATATTCATTTCATTCTAATCACGACGCGCAGGTCGCCTATGGGAGTCAAATTAAAAACCTGCATCTGGCGAGAGCCGAATTTGTCCTCGGACACTCTCGGCACTAAAAGCCATACGCCATTTTTTATGGCTCCTCAAGTAAGGCAGCCGACACACATCTTCCAGTCCCTCCATTAGCAAGTTGGGCTCATATACATTATTGTCAAAGATATATTTAATCTGCCTTCATGGCTTTCATCATATCGTCACTTATATAAACTCATACTTAGCCTTTTAATACAGGGAGGAATTACACCAGCAGATGTCCAAAACAGGGCAATGATCAGATCCAAAATTCATAAATGGCAAGTTGATCAAGAGGAAAGACCAACGAAGAAGACTGGAACAACCTGGTCTGAAGAGAGAAGGGAAGTCCACATTAAAATAATGAAAGAAATTTGTTCACAGAGGTAGGCAAATGCACGCCTCAAAGTACTTTGTGTAGTCTTAATGGGTTTATTGGCATTTATAATAATAACGATAATAATAATGATAACGTAATAGTAATAATACCGTAATAATAATCACCATCATCACCATTTCGTGTGGTTATGTCTAGCCTGGTGCAGCGCTCGTAAGGCAGGCCCTCCGATGAAGGTGGATGGCATCTGCCATGTATAGGAAACTGCGTGTTGATGTGGTGTGTGCTACTTTTGTATGTTGCACGGATGTTTGGGACAGCCCAAATACCTAGTCCCAGAAATAAGGGAATTAATCGTTTAAGATTTGAATCCCTCGAGTCGGCCAGGAAGTGAACCTAGTGCCTCTATATAACCAAAGACAAAGGCGCTAACCAATCACCCACGGCGTCGGAATTACAATGGTAAGAGCTGGACAAGATATTCGGTTCCTTCACGTCCTTGACAACGGGCAGCCATCAGTTCTCTGACAAACTTTTACAGAGTTTAGCTTACTTTCCGTGCTTGTAAATTGTCTATAATTACTGTCTTCACAATGGTTAAGGCGATGAAAATCCTACCTGAATATTTATTAGGTCTATACAGTGCAGATGCTGACACAAAACGTTTTCTTTTATTGAAATAAAAACACCAAAGCCCGTACTGGCAGAGAAATTGATTTAATGTACGGTAAAGATTATCTTTGTAATTAATATTTTTAGGAATCGTTCTGGAAACATCTAGAAGGATTTCCTTCCGGTCTCAGGACACAGGAAGGACCGAGACGAATGGTAAACCTGGGAAGAACCACATAGATGGAAACAGATGTTTACAGTTTAAACCTGGCGAGTTGTTGATACCACATAAAAGCAAGTGGGTTGGAAATTCCCGTGTTACGTTAGTGAGTGAGTGATAAGTGTCATAAACATCCTGTCCATTCCCGAAGCATTTAAAAAAAGGGAGCAGTCAGAGTTGGCACTCGCCCTGGCGTTGGTAATATCTAGTCTAATATCTTCTGAACTTCGATTATGAACAACTCGGCGACCCGTCCGTCTGTGGTCGATGGCATATTTCCATGCAAAAAATTAAGGCCCATGCAGGTACGATGATTCAGGTTGGTAATGAAATGTCTCATAGCCGATCCCTCTCCAGTGACAACATCCTTTCCCCTCCTGCAATCTTCTAAATTCTATTGTGAAATAACGGTGACAGCTGTCAAAGCGAAAGAGTAAAACTGTTGCCATTGCGACAGGTAAGCGTATAGGAGATACTGTCGGGCTCCATGGCTAAATGGTTAGCGTGCTGGCCTTTGGTCACAGAGGTCCCGGGTTCGATTCCCGGCAGGGTCGGGAATTTTAACCATCATTGGTTAATTTCACTGGCACTGGGGCTGGGTTTATGTGTCGTCTTCATCATTTCACCCTCATCACGACACGCAGGTCACCTACAGGTGTCAAATCGAAAGACCTGCACCTGGCGAGCCGAACATGTCCTCGGACACTCCCGGCACTAAAAGCCATACGCCTTTTCATTTTTCATAAGAGATACTATCTAACAAGCACTGTTCGATTTAAAAAAAAAGCATTGAGGGAGTAATTCTGCAGTAAATACGAATAAATAATAATAATAATAATAATAATAATAATGATAAATCAAATAGTCTAGTAAATGAAACGTATCTACTCCCTGCGACTGCTACAAATTATGGGCTCTATTCCTTTCCTAGCCACCACCTATTCATCTCTCGTACCTGAACCGGATCCGGTTTTTCTCAGGGGAATTTATGTATTTATTCGCCCGCATCGTCGAGTATGCATTCTCGTTTAGTAGCCTCTTCTAACTCTCCTTGCAATTTCAACACGACGCCCTTCCAGTTTTCTGGAGTCACTTCCATAATGCCTTCAACGGTAAGATTTTCAACCTTACTGAGTGTAAAAAGTTTGTTCTGCCATGTTACATAACTTCTGGCTTGACCTCATATCATTTCTATTGGACTGGAGCGGCAATAATACAGTTGAATCTCAATGATTTAATAGCCCTCCTTTCTTGCCAGTTCATCCACGCAGTACGTGGGTCTAGGATTGTGCTCCCGTATAAGGTTCAGAAAGACTCCCTTCGTCACACAACTGTCACATGTGATGTTGGGCGAGCGATTCCAACAGCTGTGGCTTCGATCTTGAAGTTGTTATGCCTTGCTTACCTGCACTGTGTGGTAAGGAGGGTTGTCTGTTACTGTAGCGCTGTATTCAGGAATGTTGGGCAGCAATTGCTCGTGAAGCCATTTTAGAAACATGCTGTGGTCCGTGTCTTCATGATAAATCGTCACTTCCTCGCTTTCTGTGAGTAAGTTCAACATAGCTCTCTGTTGCCATAGAATTCATCACTCCGCTCACTTCCTAATAGCCACAGCTGATGGTGTAAATGAAAATCCTGATTTTCAGTATCAGTAAAAACATATTATTTTTAAAAAACGCGTTGGCTAAGTATACGACACGTCCGCAAGTTTTAGGCGGGACAACGTTTGCGTACCGAGTGTAATAAAATAAAACGAATATATCGATTGTAACAGATTCAACCCTAAGTCACGGAATCACTTGAATGAAATGCAATGTTCGCTCACAGTCGCCGTATCGCTGCGGGCGTACTAGCCAAGTTAGCATGTCACAGGATGGCGGAGTGGATCACGTCATGCCAGCATCGGATGTACTATTATCGTATTTTTAGGTGCATATCTTTTGAACGGATGGAGATACGTTGATGATTTTTCACCAGCATATTTGGCTTGGTGAGGTCTTATCTATATTCTACATTTCAATTATGTATACCTAGGTATATAGTAGGAAAAAGGCATAGGTCTCCACGGTCACTTTGTAGCCTCAAGATCAAAATTTCACTCGGAATTAGTTACACAGTATTTTCACAAGTAATATTTTAGCATATCCTGTGGAGTGTATGTACATTCAGATTTAAAAGATACCTAAAACAAATTAAACATCAGCTAGGAACAGTAAGTGAAACGGTGCTGAGTTTGCGCTTGGACAGCGGGTCGCAAGCGTCGTGTTATCCCGTGCCTGCGGAGTAATCCACTTAACGTGCCTGCTTCGAACGAGTGGGACATCGACATAAGGAAAGTAGGTACGAAGCGACATGAGAACAATGATGTGTGGTTTGCAGTCACAGAGCAGTAGACTGTTAAAATGAGTTCTGTTTTCGTTGCATAGTGTTTCGGTACATACACCCCTACGCCTGAAGACGTTTCACGTCCAAACGTAAGTACTGGATTGTGTATAATGAGTTAAAACTTCGAATTTTCCGTTAAAGAAATGAGCGCAGGTCTTGAGATGGTGGAATGGAAGATAGAACAACGTGATGATCTGATAAATGCCAGGTTAGTAATAATGAAAAGCATAAAAATGTAAACAGACTCTGGGATAGGTTTAAAGCAATTGCTGAGGAATGTGAAAACAGGTATGTATATTTAAAAAGTGCTAAAGATTGATAAAGATCCGCTACCTTATAACAGAGAAGTAAAAAGGCTAAGAAGGAGGTGCAGGTTTTCAGATTGGAAAGAAATAGAGTTAGAAATTGTTGTGGAAGTAACGAGTTATTGAAGGAACTTACTAGGAAATTTAATATAGCGAAGAAGTCAGCTAAGGATAACATGATGGTAAGCATAATTGAGAGTCATACAAAAAATAGATAGGTATGTATAGGTACTTTGAGGCAGAAACAGGTTCAGGTTATTTGAGGCAGAAACAGGTTCCAGGGAGGGAATTTCAGGAATCAGTAATGAAAAAGGGGAATGGGTTTTGGGGGATATACAGAAGGCAGAAGAATTCAGCCAGCAGTATGTAAAGGTTGTTGGTTTTCAAAATTTATGTCCAGATGGAGGAAGTGACTAATAAAAGCGAAGTGTTGAAATTTACGTACGATAATAAAGACATTAACAATAAGATTCCAAAGTTGAAAATTATAAAAACAGCTGAAATCGGTAAGATTTCTTGGGATATACTAAAGACAATGGGTTGGGATATTGTACCATATCTGAAGTGTTTATTTGATTACTGTTTGCATGAAGGAGCTATGTCAAATTAATTGACAGTTGTTATAGAAGCCCCTGTGTACACCAGGTGTATGCATAAGTCTATTCCGCTTTCACGAAGATATGGCGCTAGCAAACAGTACGCAGTGTGAAATTTGACACATACGTCAGCTTGTTCGTCTGATATTAACCTACCAGCACACACAAGTTGAGTGCGTCAAACACTGGCGTCTGTGTTGTATCGTTCAGTGATCATGTCGACGTTTGTGCCTGGAAAAGAACATTTGTGGCACTCATTGCTCTTCTTACTTAAACAAAAGGAAAAGGCTGTGGAAAGTCATCGTTTGCTGGCAGAAACACATGGTGAATACGCTCGATCCATTAGAACATACGATACATGGTTTCGATAGTTTAAACGTGGTAGAACACAAAAGTGCGAAGACGAGCAATCGTAGGCGTTACTGGAAGAGGACCAAAATCAAACTCAACAGCAATTGGCACAAGCGTTAAATGTGGCACAAGAAACAATCAGCAGACTAAAAATGGAGAAGATCAATAACCTCGGTAAATTGATCCCACAGGATTTAAATGAATGGCAAAAGAAAATAGCAAAGTCCCTTTGAAATGCTGCTTCAGCGCCACGTAAGAAAATAATTTCTGTACCGAATTGTGACTAGTGACGGAAAATGGATTTATTTTGAAAACCTAAACACAATCGTGGCTGTCACCCGACAAAGCCGGTCTTTCAACACCGAGGCCAAATCGCTTCGGTAGGAAGACCATGCTTTGTGTCTGGTGGGAATTTCGTAATTTGATAAAAGTAATCGTTCCTCGGCACGAAGACATTATCTGAAAATCCCTAAAGTGTAAGAACTCACCGAAAAATAGAGTTTCATTTACCCCAGAAACTCCTTGTAAACCATGATTGTGGTATTTCCTTTTGAGCTATGAACTGTACATGTGAGAAACAGTCTTGTCTCACATCGAAAGAAAATAAACGTTTCTTCATTTTTAAAGGAGATTCCTAATGAAACATTTTCATTTTTTGAGATATAAGCATTCCCATAAAAAGAATTCAACTCAGCTTTTCACTTCCTTTCACCCCCGTTAAGTGTCCGGCTCCATGGCTAAATGGTTAGCGCTGGCCTTTTGTCATGGGGGTCCCGGGTTCGATTCCCGGCAGGCTCGGGAATTTTAACCATAATTGGTTAATTCCCCTGGTACGGGGACTGAGTGTATGTGTCGTCTTCATCATCAGTTTAGTCTCATCAACACGCAGGTCGCCTACGGGAGTCAATTCGGAAGACCTTCACCTGGCGAGTCGAAGTCCTCGGACACATCCCGGCACTAAAAACCACACGCCATATCGTTACCTCCGTTAAGTGCCTTTTCCGAAAACAAAGGACTTCCCCAAAACTAAGTTTCTTGTCTGTAACATGTGAAATTTTTGACATGTACCGTAAAACTTCACCCGCTTTTTCAATTCTTTTCAGCCCCTTACGTGGATTTTCCATAAATAAAAAATATCTGTTTCATTATTTTTAAAGGAGATTCCAAATACTAGTTTTCACGTCTGCACGTCTTTAACACCTTCAGTTTTTCATCTCATAAAAATAATTCAACTTCTTCACTTCTTTCCGCTCCTCTGTAACATCTTCATTTTTACAGATATATGTATCCTCATGAAATGAAGTAAATTCCCTTCTCACCGCCCCCGCCCCCAAGTTGATTTCTCCCTCAAAATGCGTGTTTCTTGATTTTTAAAGGAGATTCCAAATACTAAACTTCACGTCTGTAACATCTTTAGTTTTCGAGATATAAGTATCCTCATAAGAAGAATTGAAGTCCTTTTTCACCCCACTCCCCGCCCGTTAAGTTCATTATCCCCCAAAAAAGCGTATTCTCTAATTTTAAAGGAGCTTCCAAATACCAATTATCACGACTGTAACATATTCAGTTTTTGAGATATATGTTTCATAAAAATAATTCAACTCCTTTTCCAACCTCCCACCCTAAATTGATTTTCCCCCCACAAAATTCGTGATTCTTTATTTTAAAAAGATATTCCAAATACCAATTTTCACGTCTGTAACATCTTTAGATATTTTAAATATACTGTAAGAACCCTCATACAAATAATTCCATTAATTTTGTAATTCTTTCACCCCCTTAAGTTGATTTTCTGAAAATCAAAGAATACGTGTTTATTTTTTTAAAGGAGGTTCTAAATACCAAATTTTACGTCTGCAATTTCTTTAGTTTTCTAGATTCAAGATTCAAGATACCCGTCTCCCTTAGTCTCGAAAATCATAGATTAGGGAGAGGGTATTGTTTATTGTAATCGTTTCATAATTTCATAATTTGTGATACATGCGGTATACAAAATTAGAATGAGTAACTTAAATAACTATTGTGAATAGTGTTAATAATTGTTACATGCAATGAATGTTCATATAAAGCAGGTGCATAGAAATTGAACAGAGAAAGAATACTATAACTGACTATTGGAGTTCCATTCATATATAGTATTATGGCAGAAAAAAAAAACCACAACATCTATTTATAGTGATATCTTTTCAGATTATCAATGATAATATTGCCTTTGCAGGCTGTTAAGAAAAGAGAGAAAAGGGAAATTATTGTTCTACAATACATAAAACTATTAGAACTAATGTAACGAGGTAGTTCCTTGCTAACCCTTAAGCCTATGTACCTAATGGCTCTAGACTTCAACGGAGTTATATTGTCTAGGTTGCCTTAGGCACAATTCGGTTCCTGGCTGACATGTATCACATCCTTTCCTTCCTTCAATTTCCTGCTCCACCTTCCCCTAATAATGTTAAATAATTTTGCAATTCTATCCGGGTGTCTTTAGTTTTCTAGATATAACCATTCTCCTACAAAGAATTTAGCTCAATTTTAAATTATTTCACCCCTCTTAATTGGATTTTCTGAAAAAAATACTTATTTCTTTATTTTTAATTTACACACACCCCCCGTTAAGGGGGTGAAAGAATTACAAAATTAATGGAATTATTTGTATGAGGGTTCTTACAGTATATTTAAAATATCTAAAGATGTTACAGACGTGAAAATTGGTATTTGGAATATCTTTTTAAAATAAAGAATCACGAATTTTGGGGGGAAAATCAATTTAGGGTGGGAGGTTGGAAAAGGAGTTGAATTATTTTTTATGAAACATATATCTCAAAAGCTGTTTCTTTTATTTTAAAAGAGATTAAAAATACCCATTTTCACAAACGTAACACGTTAAGTTTTTGAAATATTCTGTAGATATGCCCATTTCAAAAATTCACGCCCTTTTTCAGTTTCCCTTAAGTGGATTTTTTGAAAACAAATTGTGTATGTTTCTTTACTTTTACAGGCGATTCCAAGTACCAGTTTTCAAGTTTATAACGTGTTACTTGTCTGAGATGAATTGTACGCCTAGATATATTATTTTTAAACATTCACCCTGTTTGTCACTCCCGTTCACCACTATTCATTGGATTTTCCAGAAAAAAATCAGGGTTTCTTTATTTTTTAAGGAGATTTCAAATACCAGTTTTCGTGTCTGTAACATCTTCAGTTTTTGAGATATAAGTCCCTCATAAAAGGTATTCAACCACTGTTCCTCCTTTTTCCACCCCCTTAATGGGATTATCTGAAAACAAAAACATATGTGTTTCTTTGTTTTTAAAGGACATTCCAAATACCAATGTTTACATCTGTACACTTTTAATTGTTTGAGATATAGGTATCTTCATTTAAAAATTTCACCCCCCTATTTACCCCTTAGTGACGGAATACCCAAAAAGCCAATATTTTGAATAAACAAATAATGAATTTCCCTTGAAAATTACGTGTTTTATTACCAGACAATCCGGCAAAACTTATGCAAAAGTCTGGTAAAGAAAAGGGTGATCAATATATAGTAGAAAATTATAGGCCAGTCAGTTTGACATCTACTGCATGTACTGTGAGCTTTGAGAAAGCATTATTTATGATTATATTAGGCATGCTTGTGAAATTAATAACTGGTTCGATAGAAGGTAGTTCGGGTTTAGGAAAGGTTATTCCGCTGAAGATCAACTTGTAGAATTCGTGCAAGGTATAACAGATATCTTAAATTCAAGTGGCCAAATGGATTGTATGGTGATTGTGTGGTGTGTTGTGTGTGGATGAAGAGATAAGAGATATGTATTGAGTCGGACACAAACACCCGGTCTCCAAGCTACAGGGTTTAGTCACATGCAATTAAAATCCTCGGCCTTAAATCGAACCCGTGACCCTCTGAACTGAAGGTTATTACGCTGACATCAGTTACGACTTGGACTTATTTTAATGTTTATTGATAAATGCTCTCCGTCTTGATTCCACTAAGAAGCCAAAATGGTGTGGACCTACCAAGGTACCTTTGGAGTCGTCTCATCAGACTAAGGACTAAACAACACCGGGCGAGTTAGCACGAGGCTGTTAGCTTGCATCCGGGAGATAGTGGGTTCGAATCCCACACTCGGCAGCCCTGAATATGGTTTTCCGTGGTTTCCCATTTCACACTAGGTAAATGCTGGGGCTGTACCTTAATTAAGGCCACGACCGCTTCCTTCCAACTCCTAGGCCTTTCCTATCCCATCGTCGCTATGAGACCTATCAGTGTCGGTGCGACGTAAAGCAACTAGCAAAAAGAAAAAAAAAGGACTAAACATAGCTGCTGTAACTACTTTCTGTACAAATGGGGTTGGATTAGCTTACCAGTGTGTGAATGCAGTTTACAAGAACACACGACTGAACGTCTCATCCAACGTTGGTCTCTTCATTAATACTCTGGATTTCCTGATGACTTGTTCTGTCTCTCTCTAAATTTAATACAGTGTAATTTTGTCTTGTTTTAGTGTTATTTAGTTCGTAATCACCATACGACCAAATAAATATTTTGCACAATTTCAGAAAAGCTGAAAGACGAGAATGCGCTTTCGTCATTACAAGCAACAAATCATGGTACCCTTCATTGCGTATATCACTGTTCTAGTGATAGGACTGGCTTCTGGAACTAACAATTTTTGTCCTGCAGATGGAGGATCAACGTATATATTCACCGTGAAGTTGAACATTAACCGAACTGGCCATCGTATTGTTTCAGTAAGTATAGCTATACATCAACTTAAATTTGAATTAGTGTCTATCACAATGATACACTTAGGAACTAGTATCTATTGTCAGTGTGTAATCAGTTACAAACTTTTTCAAAACAACCGAGTACCAAAACACACAAATTCCAAGATGTGCTACAGTAAGGGTTGGGTTGTTTACCTGGATGAGTTTTAAATCACTCTTTCTGAGTGAATAAATGTTTACGCAATCCACATAATTTAAAATGCAGGTATAAGATGGTTCATATTCGTGAACTAAAATAAATGTTCAAAATAACTCAAAAGTTGAAACTTGTCCGTGAAAAACATGAACAGGTCCATTGTTAGCGCCAGCTTGAAATGCATGCCGTTTCCTAATTTACACCTCTGTCTCCAAGAGCTGGGCTTATCCGGTAACTTTACACAGATCGTAAGCGACAGGGGGTTGTAAAACGCACTGACGCCTTAGACCCGAGCGGATATCGGTACACAATTAAGACTGGCGCTAACAGTGGACCTATTTGTATCATTCACTGTTGACGTTGTCAACAGTCAGGCGATTACACCAGTTATTAATGGACCAGTATAACACATTTGCGATGGCTTTTCTCGTTCGGACATTAACCTATAGTCATGTACCTCTGACCAATTAAATATGTTACATCGACAAATATATTGCCAAAATTTCCGTATTCTATATTTCTTAATTCACGGAGTTTGGATATTTTTCTTGCCAGTGTATTTTAAAGACAACTCGAAGCCTACCTAGCCGCGAATACCATACACGTAGCACTCCTAACAGTAACCTTCCTCCCACCGGGGAAGAAGTTCACCATGGGAGGCTACAAATTACACAGAAGCGACAAGGCTAATGGAGTCGGAGGGTTGGCCGTTCTGGTAAGGAAAGACATTAAACATATGGAACTAGACTTACCAGAGCTGGTCAAACGGGAGGTATGCGGAATTGCCATGCCAGTGCGAGGAACATTCATTAATGTCATAACGGCATACTCCAGACCAAAAAGCCTAAACACACAAGAATCGAAGCGGTACTAACGATAAATCGAAATACGATTCTGGGAGGAGCCCTTAACTCGAAACACGCCATCTGGGGCTGCCTGAGACCTAACTCAGCAGCCACAAGGCTGTGCAATCACATGCTATCCCAGACCTCTCCGCAGTGTTCGTATGGACTGAGGGTATTTTATGCTGTTGATAGTGATTCGTCCATCGGATTGAGAGGTCTTGTTTGAACAGACCCCTTGCTGTTATTCAACAGGGGTAGGCTATGTGCAGACACCTGGTTTCACTCTCTCCCTACCTCATAATGCCATCATTCGACATCTAGATGCGCTGGTCATCCACCAACGCCGACGTCAAACATAAAAACCCGCACTAGGTGAGCCGAACATGTCCTCGAACATTCCTGGCACTAGAAGTCATACCATAAATAAATAAATAAAATAAATAAATAAATAAATAAATAAATAAATAAATAAATAAATAAATAAATAAATAAATAAATAAATAAATAAATAAATAAATAAATATTAAATATAAATTAGAATATTATATTGATATTTAGAAGTATTTAATGTTTCTTTCTTTTGTAATTTGAATTTTCATTTATGAGAATAGCACTTCACATTGTTCAAAGTAGATGCATTCTGGACAAAATCCCCTTTCGTCTGTTAATTGAATTTTCATCTACCGACCAACGTATATGACTTATACTTTGGCCCCCTGTTTGCTCTAATTTTAATATGTTCATAATGATATTACTTCTCCATCCACAGGTTAATATGGAGCATGAAACTCCCTTCCGTATCGAGAACAACAATGAAACTGGTTTGTACATAACGCACAGTAGTACTACTTGCGGCAAGAAAGAGCGAATAGAGCTTTCAACAACTGCAGTAAGTAAGTACAGAATATGCCGCCCCTGGTGGTGTAGTCAGTTAGTTGTTCTTTTGTTCCTAATATAACTCAGACGGATCCCGGCTGAAGCCGGTGGCATTTTATCATCATTCAGTTGTACTATTTTTGTATTGCTTGGAGGTATGTCCTGACATGGGATATTACTTCTCTTCCTACAGGTTAATATGCAGCATGAAAATCCCATTCGTCCTTCTGTATCTTCTCCATTTTAATACACGTGTTTTCGTTATGTTGATACAGATTTTCAACGAAGCTGGAGAAGGGTTCATGTATTAATTTTAATATAAGATACCGAATCCCGGTCCGAATGCGGTTCAGTTAGGACATACGGCAAAGCCGTTTATCGTAGATTGCAAGTTCTTCAACGCACGTGAGTTCAACATGACGGGTCTCCTCCATACATACCACATTCAACTCATTAACACCTTAATCATACGTTCCCAGATAAGCTGAAAACAAGAGGAGATCTTGTTGTATGGCCATCTCTTTCCCCAGACATGATTCCACTTGAGGGCACGCGTACGTGAATTATTTTGAAAAATTTGAATTTTTTATTTTCGTGTATAACAAATCCTTGGAGTTCTCTCTTTCAGAATATATATAGTTTACATATATTAGCAAGCATATATTGTCCTAAATGTTGTTTTTAAAAATGTCTGCACTAACTAGCCAAGCCCCTTTAAATGTCAAATATTTGAAAGTGCATAACTTTTCCACCAGTAAAGATATCGGAAAGTGGTAAGTAGTATTTTATCGATTGGCTGCTGTGCGTAAGAACTGATTGATCTTAGACCTGCCAGCTGCAAAGTGTTAGGTTCTAAACAGAAGCCAGTAGCATGCAAGACATTCTCTATTTGTAAAGATCCAGCATTTGCCTGGTGTGAAAATGGTAAACCACAGAAAACCACCTCCAGGGCTTATTACAACTGTACTATGGCTTAGCTATAAGGAGAAACCAGGGCAATTTGGAAATTATGAGAAAATCTGTGTGGGCTAGTTTACTTCACAAAGCATCAGCTGATTACCACCCACAACACGTGTTATGTCCTCCAGGTACAGACTCCTGGTGTGGGTACCAGAGAGCAAAGGC
Source organism: Anabrus simplex (assembly GCF_040414725.1). Lineage (NCBI taxonomy): Eukaryota > Metazoa > Arthropoda > Insecta > Orthoptera > Tettigoniidae > Anabrus > Anabrus simplex. The sequence goes on from NC_090265.1 coordinate 1,398,697,815, forward strand.
TGAGGGTAAAGATTATTCTCATAAACATTCATTACCTTATGCTGTTATTGAAGCCATAAGACCTATTTATATAGATCTTAGTGCCAAAAATCTCTTCGAAAAATATTTATATGGATGAACACAGAACCGTAATGAGGGTTTTCATCATTTCATTTGGGAACGTGTGCCAAAATGCAGATTTGTAGGTCTTCGGCTTCAATGCAGGTGCTGCATCCAGATGTAAGGTACTGGAATCATTAGGAGTGTCTCCAGGGGAAGATATGGCCTCAGCATTAGCTGCAATTGATCGCCATAGGGTAATTGATGCTGAGAGGGCCGTATTTGAAAGCTCTAAAGAAGCCTGAACAAAGAGAAGGAATATGAAAAATCAGCAGATTGATGAATGTGTCCTTAATCATGAGGAATATGGAGCTGGAATGCATTGAAACTAGACGGGTTGGTCACAAACTTAAATTTTTACTTTAATTGGCTCTCCTGAAAAATTGTATTCTTTAGAATATTTATTTTACTATCTCAGTGACCGTTAATGATAGACCACTGAAATTTGGCACACAGTTTCAGTGTACAATTATCTGAAAAGTAGACTACAATAATGAATATAGCTCTTTATTTATAAAGCATGGGCCATAAAATATTCAACAAAATTTATGAAAATATTAATAACAATTTCAGAAATGTTCCCACAAAAGAACTATTTTACCAAATATCATGATTGTAGTCTACTTTGTAGCTACATGCTGTGGGTAACACATTTAAAAATATCATTCATATCACACGAGTAGTTTCTGAGTTTACCCATCCGACAGCTAGGAATGATTTTGCAGAATTAAAAAACAATGTAAGAAATAAACTCTCATAAAAATTAACAATTAATATAAACCAATAACTAATAATATAAAAACAATCTACAATGTTCATTCACTGCACATAATAATTTTTGTTCACCTAGAACAAGTGTATCTGGCCAAATTATTATGGCAATATAGTGATTTTTCACTATTTTACTATGGTCTTCAGAGACACGTGCCCTTGATTGCTTTTTGTTGGATCACGTGAGCAGTCTTGTATACTACACGCATGTTGAGAATGAAGAGGAGCTGCTAGCAAGAATCCTCTTTCCGGTGAAATTACTAGAAGACCGCCAGAGTTGTCGACTGTGTACGCCAGAACTTACCGCGGCGTGGTAACGCCTGCATCGCGGCTGGCATTCGCCATTTGGAATAGCTGTCGTAAATGGCTTCGTATCGTGTGTACGTACAGTATATGTAGTGCAGGTAGCCCAGTGTTGTTCAGAGTCGTAATAGTCTTCTTTTATTTACCCTTCAGTGAACTCAAAGGGGTTTCTCAACACCTGATTGCTATCCATCAGTTTGGATGGTACCGCATGTGCAATTTATTCTGTAAACATGTGTGCCTCACATATACCAACAATGCTACTTAGTTATGGAATAACTAGAACGGAGTCTACCACTGAGCTTTTCCTTGTAGTGATGCCTTGTGGAGGAAGTAGGCTGCGTTTGTTAACATCGACCAACCACCACAGACGATGCCTGCACGTTGGTCGAACCGCCATGATGATAAGCCAGTAACTATACTCCTCGACTATCACCCAGTTTCAAAAGAGTGATTTCAAGCGATACTTGCTATACCGCGTGGCCGTCTGATGGAAGTGATGAATGCAGGTGCTGTGAAAACAATGACATTTACAGAGGATGACATTCTGGCATTACGCTAGTGGAGTATTCCTCACGATTTGCCTCCTTTGCCGAATGGTTAGCGTTGCGGATACCCATTTTGAATGTAGCCGGCCTGGGATTATACTTGTGTCTGGTTAATTTCTGGCTAGTACATTAAGTGTTCGTGTTCGCGTTCGCCGTAATACTACACATCTCTTCATTTAAATATACCACACCATATGACCAACTGCCACTGAAACACAACAGTGAATATATACCTCCACATAAATTTGGCATCTGGACGTAAAACAAGGCCAAATTAATCTGCAATGCTGACATCAAGCAATTATGAAAAGGCTTCGAAAGAAAAAGGAATCCTCACGCAATGAAACTTCAAAGAGATCTGCAATGTTCTAAGTCCTTTTGTCAGGAACTGATAAGATTTCTGAGGATATACTAAAGGCTGTTTGCAGATAATGTTATTCTCTACAGAGTAATACATAAGGTACAAAATTGTGACCAACTGCAAAATGACCTCGATAATGTTGTGAGATGGACAGTAGGCAATTGCATGATGATAAACGGAGCTGAAAGTCAGGTTGTGCTTTTCAGAAATATTAAAAGTCCCCTCAGACTTAATTACTGCGTTGATGGGGTGAATGTTCCTTTTCGGGCTCATTGTAAGTACCTAGGTGTTAATATAAGGAAAGATCTTCATTGTGGTGATCACATAAATATGATTGTTAATGAAGCGTACAGATCTCTGCAAATGGTTATGAAGGTAAATAGGGGTTTGTAGCAAGGATATAAAGGAGAGGGCATGTAAGTCTCTGGTAAGACCCCAACTAGAATATGGGGCCAGTGTATGGGGCCCTCACCAGAATCTGTCTGTATGCAAGTGATGTACGCGTACGGCGTAGAGTTGGTGAGCGACCTGTTCCAGAAAGCATTCGCCCACGAAACGCAGGCCCCACCCCAGGCTGCGTGGTGTGTGAGGCCATCAGTTACAACTCGCGGTCACATTTGGTGTTTCTGCACAGTAACGTAACCAGTGCCTGCTACATTGCACAGGTTGTTGTCCTCGTGCTACTGCCATTTCTTAGACAGGAAGGTGATGTGCGTTTTCAACAGGACAATGTACGTCCACATACAGCTGTTTCGACGCAACGTACTCTACATGGTGTACAACACCTGCAAGATCACCGAATCTTTCTCCAGTTGAGCACGTATGGTATACCTAGTACATGATGAAGCGGGAACTTACGCGTTCTTCAGAGCCTGAAAGAACTATTGGCGAATCGCAACAAAAGGTGCTAGATGCTTGAGACAATCTATCGCAGAATATCATTCGGCACCTTTATGATAGTTGGCACGCGCGAATTCACGCCTGCATTTCCGCCAGAGGGGGTTACACTGCGTATTGGTGCGACTGTTTGGCACATTCCACTGTGAGATGTTGGTCAAAATTTATAATCATATACTCCTGCAATGATGAGCTACATATCGCATAGCTTGTGAATAAAATGGCTTTGTCCCTGAGGATGTTGTATGTTTTTCCCAGCAGAGTAGGTTTAGACAGTTTATTATTATTATTATTATTATTATTATTATTATTATTATTATTATTATTATTATTATTATTACTATTATTATTATTCTTGCTAGCCGACAGAAAAAGCAACCAAGCAAGACACTAATAAAAGTAGCTACGGTAAATTTCTAAACTTCAATTGAACCCATCCTAATTAAAACATGTTAACTGTAAGTTCTAGTAAGAGATAAATTACTAGAGAGATGCTTCCCTCACTAGGACTACACTAACGTTACGGAATGATAAAGTAAGAACGATCGTTTCTAATAATATAACTATAATACAACAATTCTAAACTGCGTTCAGTCGTATCCTAAGAAAAATTGATTAACCGTTACAACAGAAATATTCTGTAGTTAGAACTAAATCATTATTAGAATGTTCTCTCTTTTTATTCCTATAATTTAACAGAAATTGAAACTGACTTTAAATGCTGAATGATCGATAGTGCAAAGTTTAAACTATGCTGAAAATTAAACTACCAACTATAACAAAAAATAAGTTATAGTAATGCAGCAATCAGCTGATTATTATTTTTGTTGTGTTGACTGCACTCTACCCTTTATCTCGACCGAAGTAAAAATGCAGTATTGAATACTTAGAGCGGCAATAATTGATAACAATGCAAGGACTCTATTAACTCTTTTTCCAGTGAAATACTGCACATATTGTTAAAATTATGTCCTTAAACAACATTTGCAAGGTATCATGTTATATAAATAATGGCACTGATACCTTCGTGATACGTCGTACCTGTGAATTGATATTGGAAATTCCTTGTCTATTGCCTGTTCAAATGTAAACTGTGGAAGTTACAACTCCTTGTAATACCCTGATTTTTTAGCATTATACAAAAAACCTTCCGATTTTTAAGTAGAAATGTTAATATTATGTCTTTTTTACCTCAACACAAAATCGAAACACAATAAAAATCTAACCTACAACACGTAATATATTGAACGCCTGCAGAATTACTAAACTGAAAATTTGAATAAACATCAATAATCTTAATTACTGCTACGATGGCGAATAAAAAATTAAGTTACACTTCCAAGTTATGGCCATTTCTGAAACCACCTACACATAGGCAACACGGCTATGACAACATATAATATAAGTTCACTTTTCCACATAGTCCTCAAAAGACTGTAAACAGTTCTCGGAATGGTCAACCAACGTTTCGATTCCGGATGCGTAGAAATCACCTCCAACGCTGTGTAACCACATGGAGACAGATTCCACCGAGATCCTTGGCGAACACATGATAATCGCATGGACTGTATGGAGGATGTTGTCACTCCCACTTAAATCGCTGCAGCAGTTCAGATGTTTTGCGGGACGTGTGAGGCTTTGCGTTATGGTGAAATTTTCCATGCAATAATCACGTGGTCTATGAGCTGAAAAGGATGAGGAGGTGAAAGCAGCTCTCTCCAGGGCTGAGGGTGATTTCTAAACATCCGGAATAAAAAAATAGGTTGACCGTTCCGAGAAATATTTAGTCTCTTCGGTACTATGTGGAAAAGTGAACCTACATTGTAAGTTGCCATAGCCAGGTTATCTATGTGTAGGTGGTTTCAAAAAAGGCCATAGCTTGGAATTGTAACTTAGTTTTCGACTCGCCCTCGTAGTAATCACTAAACACCAAAATTTATGAAACTAAATGTATCATACAAAGAAAAATTAACTATTTTTCAGTAAGTATTAACTATGTTATCTGGCGACATCTGCCGCGTATGGGAAATTGCTTGTCATTGTGGTATATGATAGTGTCGTGTGTCGAGTTGTGGGCTGGACAAACAAACAATGTGCGATTGAATGCTGCCTGGGAGATTGATTACCTCGGATCGAGTAGGGGTATTTCAGTCGCCTTTATAAAGAATACTGCAATGTGTTCGAAACGTCGGAAAACTGTACGGAAAATACAGAAAACAACAACACGTTTCAACCTGGAAACATAACTAAATAATTCTACACACTGTGGAAGTTTCCTTTGTGAAAGTAAAGATGTCCACCCGTAGAGAATTCAAGTTCAATACAGGATTCAATTGAAACATTTCCTAGACATCAATAGTAATCTGTAAATTCATGTGGAATAATGAGATTTACCTAACACATTCAAGGAAATGAAGTCATTTCTTTCAGTCTAAAACCTCGACGACATGGTGGACCATTATGTACTGCTCTAGCTATCGTATGGTTTGCAGATTTGGACACTGAAGGAGCATACAGTTAAGTAGCTGAAAGCCTTGGAAATAAGGTTGCGTGGGATACTCCCAAGAATATTCCTTTTGCGAAATATGTTTACAATGAACCAGCTCAGCGAGGAGCCAACAATAAATCAGAACTACTGGCGACTGTCAAATGCAGAAAGGTCATCTACCACGGACATGCATTCTTGGAGAAAGATGTAAAATCATGAAGATTGTTTGGAAAGACAAATTTAAAGGTCATACAGGAAGAGTGAGAAGGTAAATCTTGACACTGTACCAGGTATGTCATGTTACAGAAGACTAATTGCAGTAAACGCCAGCGTCCAGCAGAGTGTCCATGGCATGAAGAAGAAGAAATCAATTACTAATGGGTTCAGCCATTCCACTTCTCTCGGGATTTCGCAGGATATTATTTGACTAGCTTGACTTTAAATGTAAACAACGGAGAACTGGGACTTCATTTATGCCCCCTATCTGACCCTGTGTATGGAGATATTCTTCAGTTATGATCCAGATCTCCCAGATTTCTAAGCTACTTCAATAGTACATCTCTAGGCTTTTCTTGGCCATAAATCGTCTTCAAAATAGCGTTGTGAATTCCAATCGAGGGCCATAATTTCCACCACTTAATCCCGTTTCTGCAAATTACACCTCAATTAATTATGTTTCTGGAAGTTTTTGATCGTTTACTTTTCTGACCTCTTCATTGGATATGATTTCAAGCGATATTCGACATTTGCTTCACGCAACTGTTAACATTTGGAATAGGTGGTTGATGAAATGGATGACTTTACATGTCTCACATGCAGGAAACAAAATCGCTCTTACATTGATATTGATGTTTCGCCTTATTTCAGATATAGTCCAATGATAGCTCCATTACCTGTTTGACGTCGTCTTGAGTACTTCAATTCCTTATGAACTTACTCTCCAGGCTACATTCTGTTTCAACCAACTCATAAGCACAGCCTCAATAGAAGATTTCAGCCTGATTGTCTATCTCTTGGCGATGTTGATGCAGCATCAGCTTCTTGCACCAAAATTGTCAGTTGTATTCCACATTTCAAATACCTTGCACACCATATACAAAGGCTAGGTCTCTTGATCTGTTTTGACGTCCACATTGTGTTCCTTTTACCACTTTTCTAAAAGTGTTTTCAAGGGCAAGTAGAAGCAGACTGAGTGGAAGTATATATCTTCGTATAATTCCATTTCAGTTTGGTTACCACAAAACGTAGTAATGGTCTACTTTAGAATATTAAAGGTACACATATTTTCTTTATTTATAAAGCATTGCCTTACATATTTTATGCCATATTCTTATTAGATTTGTTGGGGTGAGTGTTTTGAAGGGCACATACACGCGATTTCGATTCCGTCTCGGTCCAGTGATGTTCCAAGTATCTCAAATATTCCAGATTCGTTTCGATAAAATTACATCACCTGAACGAACTCCTGCGGGACATCATTATGGGAACTCATCGTCTCCTAAAGGCGTAAAAGTAGTTAGTGGTACGTAATTCATGGCTTAATAGGTTTGCTTTAATTTGAGACGGAATGCTGATAGTCCATGTTATATGTCTGATTTGAAAGCTGTGGGAGAACGTTTTTATTATTTCTTTCAAATAGGGCGCCTGAACTAATGCTCAAAATTGTTTTCTCATATCCGTTTTACAGAGATTCTTATGAAGCAGGAAATATTTGTCCAGAATGCATTTCAAGGAAGGCAATGAACAGGGCTAGGTGTTCACGTACCAAAACAAAGGCTAAGGTTTAACTGACATTCGAAGTGCCGGTGACGTGGAGTGGAGGAGGGGCGTGTGACACACTAACGTCTATCATCATCATAGATTGTTTCCATTCTTTACTTGCAAAGGGTAAGGTAGGGCTAATGTGCGTTTCGTCGATGTATTGTCTATAGTCCAGTCCCGTCATCATGCACTTGAAGGTTCCGGGGTACAAAACCGTTAGCCCTGATAATGAAGTAGCTAGTCACGTGTGATCTGGAAGTGTGCTGCAGAAATGTCATACCATATTTACTTGAATTTATGGGCTTTATATGAATTTTGTTTGTACTCTAGTATTGTATGATTGAATATCTGCATTTATGAAACGTATGGAGTTGGAGTGTAACAATTTATTTATGACTTTAGCTGGTATTTTCTGGCATAAGTGCATGAGTGAGAGAACATTACGGTTTTAATATAAATGATGGATTGGTGTGGTTACAGGTAACTTTCAAATATAACATGATTTCAATCCCTAAAAAGAAATATATCCCACATCTGAATTGTCCAGCAAAATTTCACAGTCTCCGATAACTGGTAACGGAGGGACCAATATACAACTCCAAATTCATAATTTTTACTAATAAGTGTCTACTCACTTCTTTGTTTAGTTTTCGAGCACCTGCGACCTAAGAGGCCCGATTATGAATTTTTTCCGGGCGTTGGATACTACAAGTTGCATACCTGGGGTCGTACCTGGGATGACGCCAGAGCAACCTGCCTAGAAGAGGGAGGACATCTTCTTGTTATCAACTCTGAAGAAGAAGCTGATGTTGTGAGAAAATTCTTTTCACGAAATCCATCCTTTAACAACGTCAACGATCCTCTCTACGGAGCCTACATAGGAGTCACTGACAGGGATGAAGAAGGAAAGTTCGTTACTGTAACAGGTAAGGAATTGTTTGTCATAAGTTCCTTCTTACCTTCTACAACTTTAAATTGGCGTGTAATTAGATTTTTGGTAACTCTCCAATTTCCAACCACGGTTAAATGAAGGTCACTGTAGCGTTAAAGTAGTAACCATACGGCCAGAAGTACAATTTAGAAATGGGTAGTCTGTCCTAAAACCATCGTAACTTTAAGACGGCTGTAAATAAATCACCCCCGTTATTCGAACACTACGCATTGTTGTTTCTCGCAGGGACTGTCAGTGCACGGATGAGTAGGCCTACTCATGCCTTGAAAGTTGTGGGAGAGCGTTTTTATTATTTCCTTCAAATAGGGCGCTTGAACTAATGCTCTTAATCGCTTTGATTTTGCTACCGTGTGAGTCATCAACCGAGAAAGACCTAGTTTATGAGGTAGCCACTTGAATATCCGCAGCAATGTAAGACATCTTATTCTTCTTGTGCCAAATCCCCACGGAAGATTGACGACCTTCATGGAATATTTTTTCCTATTTTGTGCTACCCGTATCAGAGTTGCGCATTGTGGATATTGGGTTACTTTCGTCGCCAAAGATAATGTCCCTATTTCCTTTCAACCGTTCTATTATTAGTTATATCAGACTCAAAATATCATTTCGGAAAATGGGACCGAAATAAGCTGTTTTCCTGCTTTGTTTTCGAGGGTTAAACCTTCACATTTCACGGTACGACTGAGTGCGGCGTGGTTGGTGACGTGATATTTCCATTGCATCTTAGACGCTTGCAGTAGGTTCAATGGTGAAGCGTTTAGCGTCCATCCTTCAACACCGTAAAACAGGACTGGTAACACAACGTGTATCTAATCGATCACCACGGTTGCACAAAAGATGTTTTACTTCCAAAAACACACGTCTTGCCCTGATGATTCTGGTTTTCATTTGTACTGTATGTTCAGATCCCATTCTTGTGTTAGCTATCATCTTATGAACTTCAAATAAGACACCCTTGAAACCGAATGAGTTATCTGCCCTGTTTGACCACGTAGCTGTGAGCGTGCTCACAGGAACTGGTATATTTGAACCTTACTGTCGTCAGCCCTCAAGATGGTTTTATATATCCATTTTCATACTTGGCAAATGCTGGGACTGTACCATAATTTACGCCACGATTCTTTCCTTCGCATTTCTAGCCCTGGCCTGTCCTGTCGTCACTATAAAACTTGTCTGTGTCCGTATGACGTAACCAGTAGAAAAATACCACTCATTGATACTTCCTTCCAGGGTAATAACAGCATTGACGATTGTCTGGTTCTGCTTACCGCAAGTTCCTTTAGAATACATATAGTTCCAACCTTATAACTAATCAAACTTCTCGGCATAAGGAATCGCTACAGGTATTGTAACTGTTATCAGTATTTCTAGTTCAGGACGTATCTCATACAAGAGTATGAAACTGTGCCATGCGTGTAAACATGATAACGAACATAATTTTTCTAAGCATTCACTATTACCTTCATGTTCTTAGATATCGTGGATTAGAAGTTTAAATATTGGTCCTAAACAACATACTTATAACATTTCAGACCTGAAGCTTCTGAAGAACTTCTACAGTTTTATCCCAGAAGTTCAGTCAGGTGACCACCTTAATTAAATTGTTTTGCAATTTAATTATCCCACTGACTTCATATTTCTGATTGCTGAATCCTATTATGTTTCTGACTGAAACACTAAGTTTCAAAATGTTAACGTAGGATCGTCTTTATCCGCTTTATAATACTGCTAGGGGATAACATAATCAGTCGTGAGCTAATTCTCTGAAGAATTATTTTCTTCACATTCCTGATATTATCTACAATCTGTCGTTAGTTCAGAATATTTCATACCTACATTATGCCATCGGTCAAGACAACATGAACATTTTCTGGTTGGCTGTGTGGATATCGCGGACATGTTTGTTCTTGACTGAAACCTGGTAAAAGAGAACGCAAATCAGCAAGAATATATTTGCTTCTTCTCCCGTAAAGCATTACAAACGTATGCAGATAATGTTCCAGCATAGGACGGAACTAGAAACTGACGAGTTAACGTCACTTAAATTATGCACCAATTGTCCCACCATACCGGTTCTATCAGCGTTACGAAAACGGGGGTAAATTCGAAGGAGTATAGCGCCGTTCGTTCACATTCGATACCGACAGAATAAACTGAGCTATACGCATATATAGCTTCACAGTCATATAGAACAAACTATTTTCTTCGAGTTTATATGTGTGTGCGTGACGTCGCCACAAATTTAGACTATGAATATCGTTAGTCGGAAATATTTAACCGTTGTAACTTCTAAATTCTAAAACTTAAAGAAAGGAGTAAGGGCGTAAGGTAAAGGTTACATGATTATTTTTATTGAAAAATTATTTTTCATAAATTTTAATTTGCATTCCGGAGATGGTGGTTTTGAAACCCAACGTCGGTAGCCCTGAAGGTGATTTACCGCGGTTTCCCATTTTCAAACAAGGCAAATGTTGGTCTTAATTCAGGCCACGGCCGTTTCTTTCCCAATATTGGTCCTTTCCTATTTTTGCGTAGCCGAAAATCTTCAGTGTGTTAGTGTGACGTTAAACCCTAGCAAAGGATGAAAAATCCACTTTTCTGAAAACATCATCAAAGTTATCTGTTGAACTGAATAAAAGGCTTCCCTATAAAAATCAATATCAACAAACAAAGGACTAAATGGGTATGAAGAAAAATCCGGCCAAGTCGGACGGAGAGCACATGCACGGACTCTGTTAACGTTGGATGGCCACTGCACTCGGCGCGATACTTGAAACATTAGCACTAAAGAATTGAAATGTATAGTTCCAAGGTTCCTTAATTTATGACAGAATGTTAACACTTGCGTAGTAGTCTGAATTGAAATCCTGTTATTTTTTATCCGGCATACGCAAACCTTTGTTGATCTGTCGGCTGATCATAGGTCTTCTGTTCTGAAAATACGCTAAAGAATTCGATCCTGGCTGAGACTGAATACGATTACTCTTTGTCATTGGCTTCTGGCACGTTAAGAGAACTCGTGGTGGGCATAATTTCCACAACCCCAGAGTATCCCGAAATTGTAGCCACAATGGAATGTTAAAGAATACATACATTCATACATACATAACGCACATACATACATACATACATACATACATACATACATACATACATACATACATACATACATACATATACACATACATACATACTGTACCCATCATGGGTAATTTAGGGCAACTATTACATAATTCGGTTTCAAAAACAGATGTATAGATGGAATTGTTGGATGAGAACCTCCAGAAGTCACTCACCAGGCTTGAAGTCTCGTGCTCCCTAATTTCATTGCGCCACCGGCTGAACTTATAAAGCATACGGGCAATGAAATGTTCGAAAAAGAAAATAGGCACTACATAAAATATGACGAAAGTAGGATTCTCTATAATGTGAGAGGAATACACTAATAATATTAAATGGGAAGAATCTTCGTTGAAATATTATTTGATAAATATTTTATTATACTGATAAAATCACACGAGATGGTGCCATACTACAACATATAAACAAAGAAACAATCAAGAGTGATGCAAAAATTATATATATATAGTATGCCTTAACGTCCTTTTAGTTCATTCACAGTTGTAGTTGGTCCTTGGCATACCTCAAATCATTTGATTAATACACACTGATACGTGGATTTTTTTATCTATAACAGTGATACTAAATGGCATCTATCCTGTTGATCAATTAATTATCATTAATCAACATTAATTAACATTAGTCATGTATTTAATCACTAGTCATGTATTTAATCATCATTAGTCATGATTTGGAATGGATTTGTATCACAAGTATATTACACTGAACACATACGTGTATCCTGGGTTGACCTAACAAATTATATTCAAAGATAAACCAGCCAACGTTGGAATCAAACCCATCACCATAGAATACTTTGGGGAATAATAAAACACGTAAACACATTACATAGAAAAATATCAAACATATATCACACAATACATCTTGAAGATATGGCTTAATAAAGCCATAGTACAAAGTTAAATTCTTCGTTCCAACATGAGTCGAACCTAGATACTCCAGCTCCCGAGGTAAAAAATTTAAAACTCCTATCACGAGCTAATTTAATGCGTAAAAATGGGAAGGGGTTTATCCTTCGCAAAATCAGGAAACTATCCGCGTTACTCACAACGTATCATTAGAATGAGATTGAGAATGCATTGGCAAAATGAAAGGTATCCTGCAAGTAAACATTAAGCTTGTTGGGAACGACAAAATCTTCCTCAGACCCTACAAGTCCACACGTTGTATATCTGTCAATTATGACAATGGTTGTGTGTCCAGCTCTGTGGCTACAAAAACACATTGAACTCGTCATTTCTTTATTTCTTTCTTTCTTTCTTTCTTTCTTTCTTTCTTTCTTTCTTTCTTTCTTTCTTTCTTTCTTTTATACATCATCTCGGCTTGTTCTCGAGTACGCGTTCATTTGAGAGCCATTACTTCTTATTATTCATTATTTGGCTATATATTCAGCCTAATATATCACAACAGCCATAATTATTATAATATTTTATCATTCCAACATCTCAAACATGTCACAAGCTACACCTTCCCATATCATACCACAGCATCTCAAATCCGTTCTATTAATTTACAGAGAAGACTCCATTCTTACAGGTTATTTAATTCTTCTCGCATATCTATATAATTCACATAATACCTCGGTTTGGGACATCTTCAATGATCATCTATTATCATACATGATTTATAAAAACCTGAATCACCTTGAAGCAAACATATAGTTTATATTCAAACTACTATGAAAATATTTACCAGATAGTAACATTACGAAGAAGTTATAAATTTAGCTAATCGCTATTCTTATCAAAATATGTGCTTCGTATACACTAAGAATTTATGGGATCTATATAATAATTCATGTAAATAAGCCTGCTGAATAACAATGATTATTCTTAAATCACTTGAAAATCCTAATTAAAATAATAAATAATCCTTTCCCAGTCACACGCGTATAGTGTTCCCTACATTTAATATGATTAATTATAACATTCTAATATTTACAATATAAAAATTGCTACTGGCATGCAAATCTCGTGGTTTAATATATTCAAATTATATGTACTTATCAAATGCTTGGTATGGTTTGCCGTCATCTCGAGGTACACCTTAAATTTTTACTCCGTCATGATGAGTGTTCTTCTCTCTGATAGTCCTGGGTTCCTCTTCATCCTACCACGAACGATGTCTCGAACTGTGGTCTTCTTAGTTGAGTCTCTGGACGTTCCCTGTAGAAATGACTGCAGGCACATAGGCGCGATTCTTGTAGGCTCCAGATCTCGGGGTTCAACGACCACTCACGAACATACAGGCAAAATGGGAAATCAGTTAGTAAACACTGTTAATGTACTTTCAAAGGAATCTACTGGTGATAAGATCCACTAATAACTTTAAATAGATTAATGTAAATAGTGGCAATTTTGTAGAAATCACTGTTCATTTCCCCATTAATCACACAGTCTATCACCACGAGTGTCCATGGAGTATGCAAACGTTAATTTTTTCAGGAATAGTTCCTTAATATTACTGAACGTCACTCACTCTTAAAATGCTTTAGATCGTTCACTATTAATTACTGAACGTAATTAGCTGTCCTACTACCTCTAAACAACTTGACGCGTTTGCCCTATCACTGATGATTGCATCATGAGCCGCAACTGACTGTCGTTAATATTTAAAATATAAAAAATTGAGATAAGACTTCTATTCATCAATACTGTACATTCGCGGCTGTGAGCTTGCATCCGGGAGATCGTGGGTTAGAATCCCACTGTCGGCAGCTCTGAAGATGGTTTTCCGTGGTTTCCCATTTTCACACCAGGTAAATGCTGGGGCTGTACCTTAATTAAGGCCACGGCCACTTCCTTCCAACTCCTAGGCCTTTCCTTTCCCATCGTCGCCATAAGACCTATCTGTGTCGGTGCGACGTAAAGCCCGTAGCAAAAAAAAATACTGTACATTATCTTGTACCACACGGCTTATTTCGCGATATTTTACATTGCACTGATGTGTTTTTCTTCCTTGACACAACGCTTCATACACTGATATCCAAGTTCACTCCTAACATGTGAGTACTGCGGCTACACAAATGACAATGGGATACTGTATCTAGGTCCCGGTTCTACTTATAGCATCCGGACAAAATGGTCAGGGGGGAGGTAAATCACGCTCCTGCTGTAAATGAAGGTCCGGTAATCGGAATCTTTCTGCGACGTGAAAACAGTCAAATTATAGCTCGTGACTCCTACTTTCTACTGATCTCATATAAACCTGAAACGATCAGTGGATCATTCACAATCTCAAAAGCGTCCTTTTAGAAATTCGCGCGTCATGGTTCATCATGCAAGACCTCCCACTTTTTTCCACACGTTGTCAAATTTCAGCAATCATCTTTAATCTGCGTACTACTGTATGACAGGCGTCGTTACCGATCCACTATTCAAGTATTGCATTTATATGCATCAACAATTAGCATTAAATACATCGGTTTGAATGAGACCTGACTCATAAATTTCCAAAAATTATTTCAGATGAAGATGTTCTTCTTCTTCTTCTTCCTCTTTTTAGTAAATTGTGGTGAAGTGGCACTAATGAATGCGGTGTTGAATTAGTAAAGGACATTTATTTCTCAGGAGTTAACACACCTTAATTTAGCCCAGTCTCCAGCAACCTACATTTCCACGCGTAGCGTCGTCTCTCCTCTCTTGCACGGAAAGAGAGCGCGATTTCAAGATTCAGCGGTTACGCGCTATCCTTTTCTCGTTACAGCGCAGGAAACTTCTCCCTTCGGTCTGGGGTGTCGCAAATCACACCCCGGTTCGGCATGTAGACTGCTAATCACGACATTATGTGTCGCAGAATATTGCGGAAAACGGCATATATAATTGACCAAACCTCCCAACATGCGTATGGCATGGTGATGAACGGTCAAAATACATACATACATACATACATACATACATACATACATACATACATACATACATACATACATACATACATACATACATTAAATTAGCGCCCCCACAATCCTCATTTTGCAACTCATTTTATGGCTTATTTTACTTGAAACCTTCGTGACATTACCACGCTGAGCGTCACAATGGACACCAGTGACTATTTTTTGATATCCTGCTAGGTCACGGCGTACAAAGCTGTCCGCTTGCAAAGGGTAAAAATTAAAATAGTAGCGCCCGACGTGTTAAACCATTGGAAATTGAGCCTAATCATCGTGCCCTTCGTCTCTCTCTACGTTTCTTACCCTCTATGACGAATTTCATTATTCTCCTCACATGACCCCAACACCGACGCTGGATTATACATACCGGTACGTTGAGTTTACTTCTAACTTAGACGTTATCTCCTCATTTTAAATATCCTCCTTTGCATTGCTCCTACCTGTTTGTACCAGCAATCATTCCCTCTGCTCTCATGTCTGTTACCTAGTTTATGAGTCCACCCAGATTTAACTTCCTTACTGTAAATTCGAACTGAAAATAGACCGATGTATAGATAGTTTCAACCGAGAACTGATTTCTTTCTCACGAAATACCGTCGATTGGAGCTATGAATTACCTGTGCTAGCTTTTCTGCACCATGATTCAAATTCACTCTCTATGCAACCACCCTGGAAGAACATACATCCTAAGTACTTCAAATGATCCACCTGTTCCAGTTTCGTATTCCATTCCTGACACTCAGTCCTCTTAGTCTTCTTCCCTACTGGCATCACTTTAATCTTGGAAATACAAATTTTCATATCATGCAAGCTGCATCTCTTTTGAAGCTCCCAGATATTTGACAGCATACTGAAATTACATTCTTAGGTTTAAGAAATAATTTCTATATATAAAAGCGTTTTTATGCCTGTACTTTGAGAATATCAGCCTAATATTTGGCTTTTATACCGGATAGGACAAAAATGGACCACCTCAGTTTCAGTTTAATTCTTGTCTGTTTGTCTGTTTGTTACAGCATCATGATAAAACGGAATACTGGATTTTCATGACACTCTAAATTTGACTTTAGGATGAGGTCGATGGGATCTTAGGTATATATTGTTTAAACACTTCTGATGAAACTTAAAACTCAGTGAATCTCTCATAGGGTTGTTGTTAAAGTGAAATTGATCACGATAAAATTGATTTAGAACCTCATTTACAATTATTTTGTATATATTATGCCGATAAAGAGAAACAAGGGATGTATCAGTGGTGGTCATGTTAAACGATGTTTAA
This sequence comes from Anabrus simplex, assembly GCF_040414725.1. Lineage (NCBI taxonomy): Eukaryota > Metazoa > Arthropoda > Insecta > Orthoptera > Tettigoniidae > Anabrus > Anabrus simplex. Next base: position 1,398,714,310 of record NC_090265.1, read on the forward strand.
GAGCCGTTAACTAACACTGTAACGAGTAGCTTTGGAAATCATCAAGCCAAAGTTTAAAAGGCGTAGCGCCCCTACATTTATCAATACTTCTTTAATATGAAGGGAGTTTAATAAATAATGCAATAATTTATTTCTAAAAGCAGGTTGGTTTTACTGAGGATTCAAGTACACCATATTATTTCTCAAACCCTTTGCTACAATATCGTATTTTCAGCATAATCTCCCTTCATTGCTATTAATGGGGGTGGGGAAGGGTGCTGTACACCTGCATAGTACCACTCGACTGGTCGATGTCGGAGCCATCGTCGTGCTGCATCAATAACATTCCCAACTTCCAGCGGAGTGCATCCTTCATTGGGCCAAACAGATGGAAGTAAGAAGGCGCGAGGTCCGGGCTGTAGGGTGGAGGAGGAAGAACAGTCCAGATCAGATCCATTTGCTCGATCTTGCTGTGATGATGAAACCCGCCTCGCCCAACGACTCACCGTGCTTATTTTCCACTGATAGCTCTCTGTAGACATTCTGCAAGTGCCCATGAATGAAACTCAAAACTGACCTCTGTTTGGTACACACCTCCGTTACAGGCGTCATTATGAAGGCTAGTTATAGCGCTGCCACCTACCTGAAATTAATGAAACTCTACGAGAAGAAGCTGGAATATTCAAAGATGTCCCAAACAAAATTCCAACATTTTAAATCCGAAATTGCACAAGAAATAAAGTGTGTTGCATTATATCTTGAACGCCCCTTGTATTAACATGATGCTCGGAAAACCGGAAGGAAGGGAACTGCAAAGGGCCAAAGAGAGGCCGACGGAGAGTATGTCATGGCAAGCCGCTGACGGTAGAAGCATGCCCGCCTATGTGCCGTAGAAATACAGAAACATCATGAGGGGTCGACTAAAATGTAGTTATGCATATGCTAAATGGTCGTCCTCTCAACGAGTACAACAGCTAATATTACTTTAGGAACTTAACACAGGTTAGGTGAGGCTGGATATATATTCACTTTCTTCATTTATGAGCTTATGCGAAAAGATGGCAGAAGCACGGTACTCACCATTGAGCGTAATATACTGCGGTTTGCCATTCCACCATGGGGCAATTCGGACACAGAGCTCAACAGCGAGTACCGTGGCAATTTGTCAAACGATACTGCGCTGAGTAAACATGTGCAGATATAGTTTCTTTCAAAATTCAGAACAAAGTCATTGTAATCAAATACAATAAATAGTCGAGTTTGGGATAGAGAATTGCAGTTACACAGTAATGAGTTACCAGTGATTTAAAAATAGTTCATCAACTTCCCTCAACAGCCTCGAAAAATTTGTGGGTCAAATTGAATTCTACACTCTATATTTCACTTATAGCATATCCATAGACACTACTAACATGTAAATTTGAAGCTTTATGTACCTATATCTAAGCAGTTGTTTTCCGATACACGGAATCTTTATGCCTTATACCTGTGTAGAACTCTAAATTTATTCTTTTTCGCAAGCAATTTAACGTGACACTAAATCAGGTGGGTTTCCAGCAACATAGGATAGGTTTAGTATTGGGAATGAAGCAGCCGTTGCTTTGAGGTACAATTTTTACCTTGAATTAACATGGGGAACCACGTAGAACATACCACGCAGCCAAATTGCTCGGTGTTACATAAAGATATCCAAATATCAAACAAGAAACGTCCTCAGAACATATCAGAAAATGCTAAAATTCTCTTACAAGCAAAATTACGACACCTCAGCGTGTCTTGAAAATCAATGCTATTTGAATGAATATAGTAATAATAATAATAATAATAATAATAATAATAATAATAATAATAATAATAATAATATTTATTTATCGTATGATGTGAACAGATAGATTATATAAATAAGTATACAATATATACACAATATATACAAGCAGAAGCCTATAGTTCCAAATCAAGTCTATTGATCCATTTTAAGGCCTCCTCAGTTGCATTATGAATGTCCTCCAAAGAACCTTGAAATGCTCTCTGTGGACAGTCGGAAATTACGTGGTGGATGGTCTGTGAGGTAGCTCCACAATCACACCCAGAAGACTTCTGCCAGCCCCATTTATAAAGAGTATAGCCGCATCTTCTTTGATTGACTCTTACCCTGTTTAGAGTCCTCCATTGACGTCTGGGTAGATGGAATCCGGGAGGTTGAACATGAGGTAGAGTCACAAGATGTTGATTGGGAACAGAACACTGCTGCCAATGGTGTAACTAGGCGTTCGTGATGGAGAACCCAGATTCTTCCAGTGTAAGTGCAGTGCGCCAGGGTGGAGATCTAGACTTAAGTCGTGGAGAGGCAGGTTGAGTAATATCCTGGTGAACGGGGAGGTTGGGGTCCAGGCTGGTCTTCTTCCACAGTTTTAGAAGAGCTTCAGACCTTCTTAAGCAAGGCGGTGGAATATTACTGAGTGTAGGCAGCCAGGCCACATTTGTAGAGCGAATACAACCAGTTACCATGCGCATTGCTTGATTTAGTTGAGCATCAATCTTCGCAGTATGAGCACTGTTCAGCCAAGTTGAAGCGCAGTATTCGGCAACTGAATAGCAAAGAGCTAGAGCAGTAGATCTCAACACTTGGTTGTTTGCACCCCAGGATGTGCCGGCTAATTTTTGAAGAATATTATTCCGACTTTTCATCTTGGCGGCTGTATTGTTAATATGATGTTTATATGTTAGGGATCTGTCTAATGTGACACCTAAGTATTTTGGGAAGGGACAGTGTTGTAAGGATTGATTTCTGAATGTTATTGTAGGCTTGTAGTTGGTAAATGTATTTCTGAGATGAAACACAGATGCGACAGTCTTTTGGAGATTTGGACGGAGGCACCACTTTTGGAAGTATGTATCTAGTGTTCTTAGATCTGCTGTAAGAATTTGTTCAGCTTCTGGAAAACTTGGTGTTTGGCTAACCAGTAGTATATCATCTGCGTAAATAAATTTCCTGGACTTAGTTGCTGGTAAGTCAGCAGTATAGAGGTTGAAAAGTAAGGGTGCCAGAACAGATCCTTGTGGAAGTCCATCATTCAGTTTGTAGGTTTTGCTTACTGCATCATCCGAGAAGATCTGAAAGTTTCTGTTGCTAATCATATTGCCAATAAGATTTGTAAGTTTGAAACAGGGGATGGCAGAGATAAGTTTTAGGAGGAGCCCTTCTCGCCAAACAGTATCATATGCTGCTGATAAGTCTAAGAAGACAGCCATACTAATCTTCCGATTCTCAAATCCATTTTCAATATGAGAGGTCAATGCAAAAATTTGGTCAGCGCAATTTCTTCCAGTTCTGAAGCCAGCTTGTTCTGTGGGAAGGAGATTATTGATGGTTTCTGAGATCCTATTGTATATTAGTCTTTCCAGGAGCTTTAGAGTAACACTTAGCAGTGCAATGGGTCTGTAGCTTTCCACTCTCAGAGGGTCCTTGTTGGGTTTCAAGATCGATATTACTTTGGTCTTCTTGAATAGTGAAGGAAGGTTACCTGTCTTTACGTCCGTAGGTGAAACCTTAAATTACCCTACACGTGTCCCCCGGGTGGTGCTAAGAAAGCAACGGCGAAGAGATGCGATCGAACTGTCTGAAAAGACCTCTCGGTCATACTGCACAGAGTAATGAAGAAATCGGTCCTTATCAGGACCCGGAAGCCTATAGCCGAAAAATCGGACCTTCAATTCGAATATGCCATCTTAACATCGAAGGCATCAGCAGACCAAAATGCGAGTGTCTAGCTAAAATTCTGAAAGGTCAACAGATTGATGTCATTGCGCTACAAGAAACTCATACAGCCAATGATATGCAACTAAGAACAAGAGGCAAGATCCCAGACTTCAAATTAGTGGCTCACAATAATAATAATAATGATAATAATGGAAACTGCCGGAGCTGAAAAGCATTCATTAGTTTTTCACTATTTTTCAGGAGCGAGAGAACACGTAATTACTGGTACAAAACCTAACAAGGACACATTATTAATATTCTATATGACAAAGCAGCTAATTAGATATTTGTGTTATTGGAAGGTCAATTTAACTTAATAAACTATTTTCGAAATCAATTTTGGAAAAGTGACTGAAGGCCTTTTAGCTCCTCGGCCAGTTTCATATGGCATAAATAACTAATGTTTAAACGTGTATCTGTAACATGAAAATCTCCTAAATCCTGTAAAAATATATATTAAAACACACTCATGGCACGGAACGTCACAAGGACTCACTTTCGTTTGCCGTGTTTGGACACTTATGGTCTGATATGCTGTCTTTACTAAACTGCAAACTTCACCTCTTTATCTTATGATGATAGTTGGTCTTGTTCTTTCCGGGGGAAAATAAGTAACGCATACTTCCTGTAGTCTAATCAGGTTATCTAAAGTAAATAAGGAGCAACCAGGAAATGTCCCGAAATAATGTAACAGGTGGGAATCTTGCAGTGGGATCGGTAAGCAATATGGCGCTAAAAGGCAGCAGTGCATTGCCTTAATGCTTTCCTCCTCCAATCGGGCTACACGTAGCAGTGGATTCTGGTAAAATTAAAATAACGATTTAATTCTTCCTTATACCGTTCAAAGACCCTTGGCTCAATAATTTGGAATACTGAATGTTTAAAACATGTGCAATTTTGGCTCAATGCTTTTAATTTTCAGCCGATTCAATTATAGCAAAATTTACTAATGTGTTTATGAAGTAATGCGCAACAATATCATTAATACAATTAATAAGATACCATCACGCGTTCTTTGTTCCTGTATGAGGGAATAGGCACCCTTACAAATATTGCTGTATTTTGATGTTCACTATTTTTTATGTTTTAATTAAGAAATGTACACGTGCTTCGCTGCGGTATTCTATATTGTATACGGATATCAAAGTAAATTTCTGTACACGCAGTGAATAAGAATGTTTTTAATTGCATGTCTCTTAGCGTTATCCAGAAAGAGCAGTGGGAAGTTCCTATACGTTGTTTCCAATGTAAAGTGCACGTTGCGGAGTTGTGATGATAACGGCAGGCTCACTTGCGCACTGGACGGGTAGGTAATATTTCATTATAATGGGACTACCATTACCTACTGCGCGGTCACAATAGATTTCGAGCAGGGCTGAGTGGCTCAGACGGTTAAGGCGCTGGCCTTCTAACCCCAACTTGGCAGGTTCGATCCTGGCTCAGTCCGGTGGTATTTGAAGGTGCTCAAATACGACAGCCCCGTGTCGGTAGATTTACTGGCACGTAAAAGAACTCCTGCGGGACTAAATTCCGGCACCTCGGCGTCTCCGAAGACCTTAAGAAGTAGTTAGTGGGACGTAAAACAAATAAAATTATTAATAGATTTCGGGAGTTTTCATAACAATGGCAGGCGCCTTTCCTAATTCCAGACGGACTACAGTTGAGGAGATTTTATCAAAATAGCAGGCACCTTCCCTACTGCCAGTCACAATTTAGTTGTACTGTTGTTATTATTATAATGACAGGCCCCTTCCCTTAATGACAGTCACGCCGAGTTGGTGAGTTTCCACTATAATAGCAAGGCCACTATGAATAATTCCAGTCATATTTTAGATTAGTAAATTTCTTTATAATGGCGGGCACACTTGTCTACTCCCAAACACAATCGGTTAGGAGAGTTTTGAAGGAAATTGCATGCTCCCTTGTCTTCTGCCAGTAAAATCGAGAAGGGAATTATTAATTACAATGATAGTCCCTCCTTACTAATGCTAGTTACAAAGGAGTAGGAGAAGGATCACAGTCCTATTGCCAGTCAAATTTGATGTGGAGAGTAATGATTACAATAGCAGACACCTCCTGCTGAGGGTCACTATCTATGTAAAATGTTAATTACAATGGCAAATACACCCTTTCCACATTGCCACAAATCGACTTCAATGAATATATATCGATCGGCATACGAAGTATGTGAATGTTTACAATATTGCAAACGTTAATTTATAGATTAACTGCTGCTAAACGATGAAATGAAATGGCGTATGGCTTTTAGTGCCGGGAGTGTCCGAGGACAAGTTCGGCTCGCCAGATGCAGGTCTTTTGATTTGACTCCCGTAGGCGACATGCGCGTCGTGATGAGGATGAAATGATGATGAAGACGGCATATACACCCACCCCTCGTGCCAGCGAAATTAACCAATTATGGTTAAAATTCCCGACCCTGCCGGGAATCGAACCCGGGACCTCTGTGGCCAAAGGCCAGCACGCTAACCATTTAGCCATTGAGCCGGACTGCTAAACGATACATCATATCGACAAAGGGATTGTACCATAAGACACCTCATTTAGCGATCTAAATGGCTGGTCTTAAGATATTTTCTCCTGTATCGTCCATTTATGGGTAAAATTGGGTTAGAAACGTTGAATAGGGTGAAATTTAGGTAAGGTTTTCTCACAGTGAAATACTTTTGGGTACTAATATGACAGCTACAAACATAGAATTTGGCTCACGTATGGATAATCTGTGGGCCAATTTCGTATTTCGTTTCTAATTACGAATTATACGTGTACAAAGAGCAAAATGTAGGTATAATCTAGAAATAGAGACACATCTAAGATACAAGGAATAGAGATACAATGATATGTCATAGAACCAAAGTTGTACATCACTCCAAATTGAACTGAGATTGTGCCATCCGTTTTGTGATAGACTTACTGTTTAGTCGCGAAATACCTCGAAACAAAGGTCTGCACCGACATTAAATTTCCCTCAATATTCCGATATATTTTGAGGGAAAAAATGAAATAAGTTATATAAAAATTTATTCAACGCACACAATGTGCAAAGAATTACTATATAAAACATTAATTTTCGTTGCAAAATTTCACCAGTGATTCTGATCGCTGTTTACAATTTAAAACATGGTACCTAGTACAGTGTGCGCCACATCTTAAACATACACAGTTCAAACCTGGTTCATGAAAACGGTTTATATTACACAGTTTATAATGGAACCCATGAACGGAGAACCTTGTCAGCAGGTGTCGCAGTTCATATCCACCTTGAACCCTCTCGCGATTTAGCATGGCATCGGTAGAGTAGAAATCTTCCCAGATGTCAAGCCTTCTTCGATCGTAGGTCTCGAAGCAGATGTATATAGGGTGTTGTTGCTGGAAGTAACAACTGTAACCTTAGCTCTTCCACATAAAATCCCTCTCTGTATAGGTCATACAGGAGCCGGGAAGGAGAATATTTGGAGAGGCACAGAGCCCGTTTCAAGTACATTGCCTTCAACTTCTCGATTTTATCTAACTGTTTCATACTCAAATGTTCCCAAGTGTTTTCCAAGCCATATGTTGCTATAGGGCTGATTTTTAGATGAAAGAGTTTTTTGGCCGTTTCTAAAGACAAGTTTCTCAGATGCTTAATGTCTGATATTGCTTTCATAGATGCATTTAGACGGTCCGTGAGATGGAGGGTGAAAACATTACCTTGGGTTTGAAAAATTACACCCAAGTAATTAAAATGCTTTACGGACTTAAGTTCTTGGTCTTCATAATAGAAGATTCCATGAGGCCCCCTCTTCTAAACGTCATGGAAACTGTTTTTTCTACATTCAGATTGAGCTTATTTTTATTTATCCAGCCTACTATTTGGTTGAATGATTCCTGGAGTTCCTTCTCTGACGTTGATGTTAAGACCATATCATCAGCGTACATTAATAGTTTGACGCTTTCCTGGTTTACCAAATCTACTATGTCTGCTGTCGCAATGATAAATAATAATGGAGTTAACGGGTCTCCCTGTAATACCCCGGTTGTTTGTTCCAAAATAATAGATTTGGTAATGCCATCATCTACTTCTATAGAATTATTGAGCAGTAAGTTCCTAATCAGCGGTATAAGGTAGTTCGTACTACCAATGATACTCTCCAATTTTTCTAACAGTATGGTTCTGCTTATGGTGTCAAAAGCTTTCGAATAATCTATAAAGATAGCATGCAATTTACCCCCTGGTTTCTTTAAGGCTTCTTGTATGTCATTCTGGAGACAGCGGATAGCTAAAGTCGTTGATTTTCCTTTTCTAAATCCTAATTGTGACTCCGGTAGGTTATTTTCCACCAGTTTAATCAGACGTTTACCTACTAATGAAGTTAAAGTCTTTAGTAGAGTACATTCTAGAGCTATTCCTCTATATGAGTTGGGATCTGCGGTATCACCTTTGCCTTCATATAGCATTTTAATAGTAGATTTTCTCCAGTTGTCTGGTATACTAACTTGCCACAAGCATTCATTCATTAGGTGATCTGAGCCACATGCCTTACTATCAAGAAGGGAAATATATTATTAAAAAATTATCTTCTGAATAATAAAATAAATCTCTTTGCTTTTTACAGGACAACTACTAGAAGATACCGGCTATACCAATTGGGAAGTAGGTGAACCAAAAAGTGATCGAGGACAAAACTACGTCGCTGTGGAATCACATGCTCGTATGCATGATATTAACAACGGAAAGAAGATGGGATTTTTTTGTGAAATAGAATGATCAACTACTGATTACTATATTTTGAGATAATACATATAATTACTGCGTCGTTGACGACTGGCAGTATATTTTATTTCATTCTATGGTGTAATTGTTTTCTTTGCATGCTCAAAAGAGTACGGAGAATGATATTCTCTTATCAAGTAATCCTGGTGAAGGTCCCATAAACTGGAACCATACAGTAATCTGGGCAGAGACTTATAAGCCCCCTCATGTACACTTCTGGACTTCTCATTGCTTCAAATTATCAGTGATTTTGATGTTTTATTGTATTTATGTATTATGTACACTTCTGGACTTCTCACTGCTTCAAATTATCAGTGATTTTGATGTTTTATTGCCACAGAACTACATGTAAACAAATCTTACATCTTTCATAGCAATACACACAACAAAACCAAAAACTTTCCTGCATGTGCCAAACAAGGATGATATGCGTGGCAACGTATTAAAACTAAATATTTCATTTAAAATAAGTAAATTTATCATAGCTTAATATAAAACGTTGTTTTCAGCAGCCGGTGATATGCTGTAGTGGTCACTATTACTAAGTATAGCGGAAAATGTACACACCTATGGGTGGCTGCACAGTCATTTCACCAGTTTTACCAGTTGTTACTAGTGGAATGAGAGCTGACGGTGTCCGACTCGTTGGCTGAACGGTCAGCGTACTGGCCTTCGGTTCAGAGGGTCACGGGTTCGATTCCCGGCCGGGTCGGCGATTTTAACCTTGTCTTCATTATCATTTCATCCTCATCACGACGCGCAGGTCACCTACGGGAGTCAAATAGAAAGACGTGCACCTGGCGAGCCGAACCCATTCTGGGATATCCCGGCACCAAAAGCCATACGACATTTCATTTTTCAGAGCTGACGGTGTGAACGCTTCATTAAAAATATATTATATCTGATTAGCTATAACAAAACTGGCACTCAAAACTCACACGAGAGTATTCTTATATTCTGAAGATTACAGTATTTTTGCTGACACGCTTATTAGAGTCGGAAATGGAGAATTATCGAATAATGAATGGAAAATTACCGTCAATTATAATTTATGTGTTTTAGTAAGCATTATTCAAGAATTGATTGATTACGTTTATTCTGAATTCCACGACCTATCTGAGATACATTTTCATGGTCTAAAGAAAGAGTATTATTATTACCGACAAACGAAAAATATTTTCCAAATTCACTGCCCAGGCTCAACTATATTACAGAGTAGATACAGTAGTCGATAGTGAAGAAGGTGTTCATTACCCTACAGAATATATATATATATATATATATATATATATATATTTACATCCTTCCGCCTTGCCACCATACCAAAATTGTGCAATAGAACGCGATTGGTAATGAAATCTTTGAAAAGCTCTTTGATTGAAGCTACTAATTAAACTGGCTGTGGCACAGGAGAAACGGTATTAATACCGAGAATCTTTGTGATTTCTTAAACCCCTTCGCTTTCAAGCTCTCGGCTGATGGATGTATAAAAACTGTCGGTCATATTTACCTCACTATGCACACACTTCTTTAAAATTATATGTAAGGTACACGAATAAATATATCAACATGAAAGTTTTTAAACTTATAGAGTATTATTTATCATATATTATGACTGCAAGTAAGTCACGTCTCTAAACCAAAACGGTTCAATGTAAAAATATTAACAATTGTAGAAACTAAGTTACAAGTTTCAGATTTTGAATGTTTTGAAATAATGATCGGAAATGGTGTTCACTGCACAAGTTTGTGATTGATGTTAGTAGAAAGGCTTATTATTTACTAGCATGGTAAATATTGAGATTCTATGTGCTTTAGATCCAAGGTTAGATTAAATTATGTAATATGATGTATCACTGAAAAAGTTAGCCATTTTTTTGCATAAAATACTGTACACATTTATTGCTGGACGTGCTGGATTATTATCATCGTCATCAACACTTTCCGATTCGGTCAAAGAAATATCATCATTTGAACAATTGTCAAGATGTTACCATTGACGATTTCACGGCCCTTACCTGTAGACATGATACTGTATAGGCTTTTGGGCTTATGCCGTGTCAAGAAAATAAGGTGAAATTCGACAGTCGAGATTTTCTTTTGATGACGCAGAGCACAGTTCACTGCGAAACTTAAAGAATTTCACCTTATTTTCTTGACACGGCATAAGCCTAAAAGTCTATACGGTATCATGTCTAATTGTCAAGATTTTCCGCGGTAGCATCGTTAGCTAAATGAACACTCTTCGCCATGTCGCACGTGATAAATGACTAGGCAAACCTAACTGAAATATATCTAACACTTCACTAACAATATGCACCTAATTACTTATGAAAACTCTTTAAATAATGAACTAACAAGTGAACTAAGTATATTGCATATGATATTGCTTAATTTCACTATATAATCAGTATCACCAACAGAAAAAGAGATAAATGCACTCAAGTTTGCTGCCAACCTCGACGTAAACAAGGCACCAAACTCCAGTGACCACATGTTTCAGACTCCAATAATATTGAGAAATACGAATAATCGACAGGTCCCGCGGAGTTTAACACGAGTTAACTTTGATCTTATTACGTGCAAAATGCTGCTATCTGGCGTGTAAATAACGAAATAATAACAATAAAGGTCGGTAACGATGGATCGTTGCCATGACATTTTTCACAGGAACCGTGGGTACCGATAGATCATTACCTTGAAAGCATAAGACAGTTCATGTTAACCGACGGTCGACTGGAGCAGTCAGGCAAGTGTTGACGCGTGCTAAAGTTACATTATTACACCTTGCCTCTACGATCATCAGAGAGCGTTGGTCTCCCGATTATTTGCTGCTGTTTGCTACCTTCTCCCTTTCAAATCTTTCGAATTGGTTCGCTCAACCCTTCCCACTGAAATCTTCTGAATTGATTTCATGTGTTTTATCTTTCTTTCTTTCGTTCTTAATCTGTTTACCCTCCAGGGTTGGTTTTTCCTCAGAATCAGCGAGGGATCCCACCTCTACCGCATCAAGAGCCTGGAGCGTCGTACATTGGGTCGGGGATACAATTGGGAGGATGACCAGTACCTAGCCCAGGCGGCTTCACCTGCTATGCTGAACAGGGGACCTTGTGGTGGGATGGAGAGATTGGAAGGGATAGACAAGGAATAGAGAGGGGAGCAGCCGTGGCCTTAAGTTAGGTACTATTCCGGCATTTGCCTGGAGGAGAGGTGGGAAACCACGGAAAACCACTTCGGGGATGGCTGAGGTGGGAATCGAACCGATCTCTACTCAGTTGACCTCCCGAGGCTGAGTGGACCCCGTTCCAGCCCTCATACCACTTTTCAAATTTCGTGGCAGAGCCGGGAATCGAACCCGGTCCTCCGGGGGTGGCAGCTAATCACACTAAAAAACCACACCACAGAGGCGGTGTGTTTCATCTCCTCTTTGAAATGTTTCGAACTCCGTTTCTTCACTATTCCTTTTCTTTCTCATCTCTTCCAGTTCCAATTCCATGTCTTCCAACCATCTCATTCTTTGTCACCCTGCCACCTCTTTTCTACAGGTGTGTCATCCACGCCTTCTTTAATCTGTCATCCTCCATCATTATCATGCGGCCTGAGATTGTAGTATTTTTCTCTTGACAGGAGGTGCTGGGTATGCTGTGTGATTTAGCTGCATGAATAGTTTCCTTCAACAAAAGCAACCTTATAGGAATTGAGCCTCTCTTATTCGTATCTCACGAGACATCTTACTGCAATTTCATGTTTGGCCTGTTCAACACAAGAACGTTGAAGAGACAGTGAGCGAGGCCTATTATGGGCAACAGTGCTCACTTTTCCACTCACGATGAAATATGAAATATTACTGTATTCTACAAACTTTACAGATGTCTATGGAAAATTATGTAACTAATTTGTCTAAGTAGCCTTGTTAGTTAGAGAGAAAAGGGTGGAGTGGTATCACAGACGACCTGCTAGGTTACGATCAATTAGTACAGACGTGCATAATCCCCACCATAGAGTATTATACAGTCTCGTCACATCGAAATTGGTAGGAGAATGTGTTCACACTAAAATATGGCAGATCAATGATATACACCAGTTATGTTAGAATAGAACATTTATTCAGTCATTTTGTACATACAATACACACTGTAAAAAATAAAACTACAATATACATACGCACACGTATAACAATATATAACAATCTCATTCATTTCGATGTAACTGAACAAGTTGGCCGTGCGGTTAGGGTCGTGCTGCTGGGAGCTTGTATTCGGGAGATAGTGGATTCTAACGCCACTGTCGGCAGCTCTGAAGATGGTTTTCCGTAGTTTCCCTTTACACCAGGCAAATGCTGGGGTTGTGCCTTAATTAAGGCCACGGCCACTTCCTTCCTACTCCTAGCGCACTCCTAGACGCCATAAAATCTGTGTCGGTGAGACGTAAAACAACATTTTTTAAAACCGATGTATTCCCTTGCTATTTGCCTTACGTGGCACCAAAACTAGGTCTTATGGCTACGATAAGATAGGAAAGGTCTAGGAGTGGGAAGGCGGCGGCCGTGGCCTTAAGGTAAAGCCCCACCATTTGCCTGGTTTGAAAACGAAGAACCACGGAAAACAATCTTCAGGGCTGCCAACAGTGGGGTTCGAACTCACTATCTCCCGGATGTAAGTTCACAGCTGCGCGGCCCTATCCGCACGGCAAATTCGCCCGGTGATATATTCACGCACTGAGTAAAAGGAATGTATGAGTAACCACTTCGTAAGCTTAGTTCTGATTATATTAGATGGTAGTTCTCTCAGATCTCACGGCAGTTTATTGAATAACTTCAAATGAACTACGAAATGGCTGGAAGCCGCCGTTTGTTACCCATTACGAGATACAATCTACTTGGTTAGCTGACTTGATATTATATTTTTGAACGTCACTTCTGAGCTTGATTTTGTCCGTTTCTTCGTATACTTTAAGAAGTGCATAATAAATATATGTGTTCACAACAGTCATGATAGAGTTTAATAGAAAGAATCTTACAGTGGGCCATAATAGGAGATTTTGTTACAGTACGTAATGCCCTTCTCTGGAGAAGTAACATTTCAGAAATCCGGCCTCTGTTTCCCCACAGTAGAATTTCGTATTGAAGAATACTGTGAAAGAATGAAAAGTAGGTAGTTATAAGACATTTACAAAGGACATTACTTTAATCTGGATCTCAAGATATAAATTGCCTTACTAAGCAAAAAGGCAGCAACTGTAGAAATAACAAAAATACAGGGAGAGTTTTTGGTATCGCTGGAATCGTGTCGGTGTTATGCATCATAATACAACCCTAGAGGGAAGTGGAATTGCCTACCTCCACAATGTTGAATTGTGCCTAGTATAGGGAACAATTTCTCATAAACCACTGCAGCTGCAAGTATACATTTTTGAAATTGCATGCAAACATACATGTTGTCTGTGGGGAAACAATACTTTTTTACGAGTGCTATTCCTGAGTGAGATAATATTTTTTGTATCATTTTTCAACACTGGTTTAATAGTTCACCCCATAAAACCCTTAATGTAGTAGATTTTGTGACCGGGCGAACTGGCCGTACGGTTAGGGGCGCGCGGCTGTGAGCTTGCATCCGGGAGATAGTGGCTTCGAGCCTCACTGTCAGTAGCCCTGAAGATGGTTTTCCGTGGTTTCCCATTTTCACACTAGGCTGTACCTTAATGAAGGTCACGGTCGCTTCCTTCCCATTCCTAGCCCCTTACTGTCCCATCGTCGCCATAAGACTTATCTTTGTAGGTGCGACGTAAAGCAAATAGCAGTAGATTTTGAGATAAAACTGTTTCAGTACCTCTAAACTACTATAATGCACAAGTTTCGAAAATTTTAGAAGAATAGATTCAATAGAGTATGAGAAAATGTTCCTTAAGTACGAACATGTTAAATTTGTGGGAAACTGAGCTGAAATTTAAAACATCCCTGACGCATGATCTCCTGACTGCATTTCTGAGTATGAGTTTCTCTGAAGCCAGAATAGCATCAGCTGTCTCAGAACCAGAATGCAATCCTAAATTTACAAGAATCGGACTCTTGGTAATATTACCTTGGTTCTATGTTGCCACACCTTGAAAATTGTTTTACTTTCTCTTCTTCTGCCAATTCACACGCCTTTAAAAATCTTTACGACTAGATTTAGGCATTTCCACGGAGAGAGAGAGACATCATTGAACTACTGAAGCAGCCACAACACAAATTCGAAGCAATCGCAATGTTTACAACACATCAAGAGTTAAAACATCCAGGGAAGCCTACAAACAAAAGAACATCGCATCCCACGTACCATATATAAAATCAACTTTTCCTTCACCACATATTAATATCGCATTAAAAATTAGGAACTTTGAAGTCAAGAATTAAGTTTGATATCTCTGGAGTAAGCCCGTATCAGATAAATGGAACAATTAGTTCCAATTACTCTAGAGACGTATTCAAGGTAACATTTCAAATAGGAAGGCTTATGAAACAAATAGAGACAGAAAACTAAACTTGAATTTTTCACCCAATATCTGATACTACTTCCCCTCTAAAAACCAATAAAATTATTTTTCGTTCAAACATCAGGAACAATCAGTTACAACCTCTGTAATATTTTCGACAACTGCATGCAACTGCTCTACTTCTCAACTATGACAGAGGGGCTAGGATGTAAGAAGGCAGTGTCTGTATATTGCTATCTCGTTCATTTTGTTGTTTCTTATCATCCTAATAAGAAGATTTGAATTTTTCAGTGTGTTTGAAACATCCATTTTAGTAAGACGTTGTTAGCGGGAAGTGCAGGAAGTATATTATAGGATAGAACTAAATATTCATTTCATATTATTATATTGGTATAATCATTCCTGAATATTCATCATCATCATCATCATCATCTGTTTACCCTCCAGGTTCGGTTTTTCCCTCGGACTCAGCGAGGGATCCCACCTCTACCGCCTAAAGGGCAGTGTCCTGGAGCTTCAGACTCTTGGTCGGGGGATACAACTGGGGAGAATGACCAGTAACTCGCCCAGGCGGCCTCACCTGCTATGCTGAACAGGGGCCTTGCGGGGGATGGGGAAGATTGGAAGGGATAGACAAGGAAGAGGGAAGGAAGCGGCCGTGGCCTTAAGTTAGGTACCATCCCGGCATTTGCCTGGAGGAGAAGTGGGAAACCACGGAAAACCACTTTCAGGATGGCTGAGGTGGGAATCGAACCCACCTCTACTCAGTTGACCTCCCGAGGCTGAGTGGACCCCGTTCCAGCCCTCGTACCACTTTTCAAATTTCGTGGCAGAGCCGGGAATCGACCCCGGACCTCCGGGGGTGGCAGCTAATCACGCTAACCACTACACCACAGAGGCGGACTTCCTGAATATTAACAAATACAAATGCGGAGCCCTGCTCAGTCCGTGAAATGACATACCCTTGGCCATTTCTTCTATTTTTTTTTTTTTTTTACAGAATGTCCAAAGGGAGAAACATGTTGCAGTTAATGGGACTGAGTCAAAAAGAAACACTGGAACTTATAGACAGTCATAACATTATATTTCTGAGCAGAAATGAAGAAGCGACTTCTTCAGCTGTAGATAGCGGGAAGGAAATGAAGAAAAAGAAGTGAAGAATGGAAGGAAGAAAAGAAAAGAAAATCAATTAACAAGCACCCACTCAAGGAAGGTTGTAACGGGCACTAAAATAAGTGTTCAGTATTGTACAGCAAGGCTCAAAGAAAAAAATCATTTTTGATGCCAGAAATACATTTTTCTGCTAGTTTTATAGTGAATGTATTAATTTTAACGTCATCCATAAAGTAGAAAGTATCGAAACATTGAATAAACAATTTTCTTAATTATAAAGTTCAGATAGCTATAGCATTTTTCCTTAGAAGGGCAATACGCTACTCTTTATAGTTTTCTTGAAATAACATCTATGTGAGCATTCCATTTCGCGCATGGATCTAAATATATTCCCAATATTATTTTCCATGTTGATCATCATGATTTGATTGACTTTTATTGGGTACTACTCCTCGGCTGAAAGGTCAGCGGCCGGGCTGAGTGGCTCAGACGGTTGAAGCGCTGGCCTTCTGACCCCAACTTGGCAGGTTCGATCCCGGCTCAGTCCAGTGGAATTTGGTGGTGCTCAAATACGTCAGCCTCGTGTCGTAGATTTACTAGCACGTAAAAGAACTCCTGCGAGACTAAACTCCGGCACCTTGGTGTATTCGAAAACCGTGAAAGTAGTTCGTGGGACGTAAAACAAATAAAATTATTATTATTATCATCATCATCTGAATGGTCAGCGTTAAAGCCTTCGGTTGAGAAGGTCTCGGGTTCGTTTCCCGGACGGGTCGAGGATTTTAATCGAGTTTGATTATTTTGCCTCGGAGGCTGGGTGTTCGTGTTAGTCCCAAAACTCTCCTCTTCATATTCACACAGCACACCACAGTACCAACCGCCATAGATACAGGTAGGTTTATAGCGATTAGATCCGTTCGCATAGGGTTGGCGTCGGGAAGAGATCCGTCGTAAAACAGGGCCGAATCCACATCCGTGATCCCACAGATCTGGGAAAAGCGGTAAAGGAAAGAGAATTGATTTTTATTGAAATGAAATGTATTCGGCTGATTCTTTTTATGATTTAATAATAATAATAATAATAATAATAATAATGCTATTTTCTTTACGTCCCACTAACTACATTTTCGGTCTTCGGAGACGCCGAGGTGCCGGAATTCAGTCCCGCAGGAGTTCTTTTACGTGCCAGTAAATCTACCGACACGAGGCTGACGTATTTGAGCACCTTCAAATACCACCGGACAGAGCCAGGATCGAAACTGCCAAATTTGGGTCGGAAGGCCAGCGCCTCAACCGTCTGAGCCACTCAGCCCGGCTTTTTTTAAATGATTTACCGTGGACTTGTTCGCGGAGAACTATTCAGCAGTCATGTTCAATATATCCTTACCAAGCATATTGAGCGCTTCAAATATCTTAGCCTCAATAAAAATTTAGTTTTGTCTGCATATAAAAATGAGCAGGCATTATATCATATATTATTAGGTAGGTCTTTTTATCAAACAAACAATAGAAAAGGAATTGAGCCATGTGTAACTCCTTGTCAAATAAGTTCAGTTGGTCGAATCGCTTGATTTTGATTGCTCAGGTAGGAAACTAAGATGTTCAGCTGTTCATCCTTAAAGAAAGTAATTATTGCTGTCAGATAGTTCAATAATGTCATAAAGTTACAAGGCTGTAAACATATACAGTAATTGACTTTTCGAAGTAAGAAATTAGGTCTCCTAGTGAATGAGGTACAGTGCGCAAAGCTGTGAGCAATTATGCAGGGTAGATACCTGACTTCAAAGAGCAGTGAGGGCTGAAGTCATTCCTCAGCCTTGCATATTTTCAAATTTCATTCTTTAAATATTTTATATTCTTGACATCTCAAATATTCTTGTAACGAAATAACCTTATACTATATATAAAAATATATATGTATATATGTGTGTGTTTAAATGACACATCTCCTAAACCACTGGAACAATTTCAGCCAAACTTGGTACACATATGACTTACTGTCCGCAGACGAACACTTTGGGGGTAAGGCGTCCCTAGCACATTAAGGGGTGGGGGTCGGGGTTGGGGGGGGGGGCTTGTTGCAAAAGAAATCGAAAATAGTGTCGAATCCATTTTCGGGGTCGCTGGGATGAATAGTGACATTCCGTATTTGTTTCAAAGTCCACGTCCATCCCAATTTTGTGTGGGAGGCAGGTTGCGAGAGGGAGTAAGATTTGAAAATAATATACAATATTGACGAATCTATAGTTTTTGGGGTCACTGAGATGAATAGTAACACTACGGATTTTTCATGTCCAAGTTCAGCTCCGTTTGTGGCGGGAGGCGAGGGGGGATTGAGATATCAAAATAATCGAAAATAGTGTCGAATTCATAGTTTTCGGGGTCGGTGAGATGAATAGAAACACTCCGGATTTTTTCAAAGCCCAAGTTCAGCTCGCTTTTGAGTGGATGCGAGGGGGGAGTGAGATATATACATAATCGAAAATGGGATCAAGTCCATAGTTTTCGGGGTTGCTGATATGAATAGCAACACCGGAATTTTTAAAGTCCAATTTCAGCCCAATTTGGCATAGGGGTGCGAAAGGGTGAAAAATTAAAGTGACCAAAATGACCGAGATTATGAATGTATGTATTTTCCAGCATAACTGTCAACTAAATTTGGTACTTACTATCTGTGAAAAATGCTGTTGGGTTAAGAAACCCCAAGAATCCCCAATGTAGAGGGTGAAGTATAACCATAACTAAAAATGACCGATATTAGTGTCGAACCATAGTTTTGAAGATTACTGGTAAGATTTCAACCAAACTCGGTACACAGATGACTTACTGTCCGAGGACTAACCGAGTGGGGGTAAGACACGCCTATAGCCCTTAGTGGTAGTGGGTGAGAGGGTGAGATAAGAAAATAATCGAAAATAGTGTCAAATCCAAAGTTTTAGAGTTCGCTGTGATGAATAGTGACACTCCGAATTTTTAATGTTCAAGTTCAGCCCCCTTTGGCATCGTGGGTGAGAAGGTGAAAAATTAAAATTACCAGAATGACCTAGGATATGGATGAATGTGCTTATTTTCCACCATAGCTGTCAACTAAACTTGGAACAAATATTACTTACTGTCTGTGAAAAATGCTGCGGGGGAAAGACACCCCTAAAACTCCTCGGATTGGGCGTGTTGGCCGTGCCTTATGGGTGTGCGGCTATGAGCTTTCATCGGGAAGATACTAGGTTCGAATCCCACTGTCGGCAGCCCTGAAGATGGTTTTCCGTGGTTTCCAATTTTCACACCAGGGAAATGCTGGGGCTGTACCTTATTTAAGGCCACGGTCGTTTCCTTCCAACTCCTAGGCCATTCCTATACCATCGTCGCCATAAGGCCCATCTGTGTCGGTGTGACGTAAAGTCACTGGTGAAGGAAATAAAACTCCACGGGAATGGGGTGAAAAATAGGTAACTAAAAGCGACCAATAATAGTGACCAATCCATAGTTTTCAGGACTACTGCAGTGATTTGAACCAAATTTGGTACACTTATGACTATCTGAGAATAACCGTGTGTGTGTAAGATACCCATTTCACCCTTAGGGAAGGGTTTGGAAGGGGTTAAAAAAAGAAATAATAGTAAATATTTTTGAATTTACAGTTTTCGTGGTCGCTGAATGAATAGTGACACTCTGAATGTCATATAAGCCCACGTTTAGCCCAAAGCGGCATGGGGGTGAGAAGGGATGAAGTAAAGAAAATGTCCAAAGTGGCCGAGATGTTGGATGTTTGTATGTATGTTCAAGCATAGCTGTCAGCTATTGTAAAGGTATTACCAACTATCTGGAAAGAATACTGTGGGGGCAAGACCCACCTAGAACTCCTAGGGAAAGTGGTGAATATAACTAAAAACGACCTATATTAATGTTGAATTCATAGTTTCCGGGTCTACGGGGATGATTTCAACCAAGCTTGGTAACCTTAAGTCTTACTATCAGGAGACAAACTACATGTAGGTATGACAAACCTAGCACGCGTTGGTTAGGGAGGGAGTGAGATACCCTTGAACTTACCGCTCCATCGTTGGTCGTCGGCCTCGGCTGCTTCAATAGAGCAATAATGAACTCTTCGATCATGGGGTCGTAGCGGTTTTTTTTTTCCTGTTACTACATTGACCAAACGATGGGGTTCAGAAGATAGCCTAACTACTTTAAATGAGGAGCAAAAACGTGCTTAATAAAATATTTATTCAAATTAAATCACGATAAAAACACAATATTTTAAATTAGTCAGAAAAATCACTTAATAACTTTACAACATTTTAACGCAGTCCCCATCGCGATACTCTAAATGGTCTTCAGAACTTGTAGCACTGTCATCAACATCTTCATTCAGGTCTTCACCATTGTCTTCCAGATATCTCATTACCTCTACAGGGTCATCATATTTATTCAGGTCGTACACTTTCATCGAACATGACATCCTGAAGTATAAATAAAAAAATTAACAAAATATAAATATACATCGTGTTCGGGCGTAATATGCCTGACAAGCACAAGGATCGATAATATTACAATAATTGCAAATATTTACAGACAACAGCATTTTCAATTATCAAGTAAAATAAAAGATTCTCATCAAAATAAATTGAGAATACCTACCTCGCGTAATGGTGCACGATCAGGCGCAATGTGCCTGGCAGAACATTTTCGCAACAACAGCACATGTGGAGGGTCAGTGACGAAATGGCCGTTATGGGTTTGAAGGCCACACGGATATAGGTAGCTACTGAAAGGTGGAAGTAGCTCCGTCCCTCCAAATTTCGACTACGAGTTAAGAATTAACGCGTAAGTCTGTCGGATCGGTTACGCCCGACGGAAGTTTAGTATAGCTTTATCTATCCTAGGTTTGGAGTGACCTCAGTTTATAGTTCTCCGAATTTTTTGTCAGTGTTAACATTGAACTCATTAGTATCATAATCAACAGTATTCTATATCAGACCTCCATTACAAGAATCTAAACGGTCTAAGTTATTTTTACGTGTTCAATTGTGGAAAAGAAAACCAAATAAATCATGATAAAAGGTTACTGATACGTACGAAATTAAGAACTAGGGCCGGAATCATTCAAATAACTTTCAAAAAGAAGCCTAAGGAGAAAATGGTTTCACAAAGTGGTCAGAAGTATCAGCATAAAAAGAAAAAAAAACTTTGTCAACTATAATTATCGATATCGAGGCCGCAGCAACATGTCACAATAATATAAACAGAGTGCCAACATGTGAGTGTAAGTACTTAAAAAATAAAAGCGTTTTGCCATCCTACGAGAGGAAGAATCACACTGTACATTCAGGCACGTATTCCACGTCTTGGGAAAGTCTCAGGTATTGTCTGAAAATAAAGCCTGGAGTTAGTTCTTGAGCCATTTCAACACTTAAAATTCATCAGCATTGTAGAAGTGTTTGCATTTCAGGAATATCTTGAGTGGCCTGAACAAATTGAGTCACAAATTGACAGTAAAAGGTGGGCGATCACGACATTCCCGCTATGTTTTCACTAACATCCATTGCCCACTCCTTCTAGAGAACAATGGTATATTGTTGTCTTACCCCGCGCCACAGCCTCTACAACCTTTCACTGTTGAATGCGCAGTGAAACGAAGAATGAGCTCCGAATGGAGAATGTTTTATCCTACCCAGTAGAATTCATTGAAATATTACAGCTTTGCGTTAAAGCATTTTTTATTGTTAATTCGTCTTTGTGCGTTGATTACAAATGTCTTTCTTCTATCTGGAGGAATTTGTCCTTAAAACAGCCAATACATTTATTTTGTAAAAGTGCTCATTATGGTGTTGACAATGATTATTATGATGGCAATTACAATAATGATATAGTCGAAGACCTGTATTATAGTTCATACAGTTTCTGCATCTTTCCCGAAGGAATGAAGAACATTTAATCCACTATTCCTTTTCGCAAATAAATCCATACTTCTCACCATCAGTAATATCGTGCAGTAATCCTTGGTTGTCCACAGCACCGAAATTCTGACGGTGACTCCCATTGGGTTGTCCAGGAGCCCAGTTAGTGTAACCAGAACTATCTAGCGGTTCCCCTGTAACATGAGAAATAAACATTAAATAACAGCTTTTGTGGTCGGTATCACGAATAAAACTGTATATAGGAAATATTTCCGGCTTATAGACCTTGGATCATTTCCGAGCACCATATATTTCACCTGAGACTGCGTCCCGCGTCTCTCCACAGGGCAGTAGCATACTGAAACTATGCCTGCGCGAGGTATTTTCTGGACAGTTCGGATTCTGACTGTGTGCAGGAGTTCGGTACTGGTTGGACTACTGTGGTGGCTAACGATCGCTTGGCGGTACTACATTTCACCTGCTTTTCCCTGATTTTGCTTTTAACTGGATTCTTAACTTTCGGTGAATTTAAAATAGGCATCGAGACGCTCAGCATATCCGTATGCTTAGAACGGGGAACGAAACATTGTTTTTAAGTTTGGTCGTATCCTTCAAAGAATAGCAAAAGGGAAAAAAGTCAGGTGAAACCAGCAGCAGGATAGAGTTAGGGAAAAGCAGCTCTCTACCGCTTATAACCAGAATACAGCAACCGGCTCCTTGGCTGAATGGGCAGCGTAGCAACCTTCGGTTCAGAAAGCTCCGAGTTCGAGTTCCGGCTGGGTCGGGGAGTTTTTATCCAAAATTGTTAAGTCACTTGGCTCGCGGCTGGGTGTTTGTGCGTTCATTAACATCCTTGCTACTCATACACCAAACAACTCTATCTTCCATCACAATAGCACGAGGATTGCCATACACGGTAGAAGCCACCCACCATCGAAGGAGGGTCTTCCTTTCAAAGACTGTCGCCAGGCTAGTATTAGTAACACGAACTTCAAATTAAAAACTACAATAAACCGACCAATCCTGATGCATTTGGCACAGCTGATTTCCAGACTGAGCAGAGAACATCTCGCTATCGTGATATGTAGTTGGGACGTACAGTCATTCCTTCAGCCCACCCTTGACAATCGGATAAAGGCAGATCTTTGAAAATCTTGTATGAGTCAGTGACGAAATATGAGGTTGGAGGTTAATCGGATCACGGCCTACTAGCCTGAACAATTTCTCATATACTTAAATAAACATTAAATAGTAAAACAATAGTGTACTTGAAACAACATTATTAAAATTGCGATATCCGGAAGCAACGTTTGCCTAATAAAAAAGTGAATGTCCTCTAAATGAAAATTAAATTTTTATGAACAGTATGCACATTATTACACTGATTAGTAATCCAAATTTATCAAACTATGAAAGGTCGAAGAACAAAATGGTATTAAATGCAACTCTAGTAAATTTCCACAGTTACTATTTAAGATAATTCAAATAACAAGATATTCTTTAATTAGTCACAAAGCAGGTGTGTCATTTAATTACATTTAAGTTTAGCATTTAACTAGCACATTACATTATTGCACAAGAATAAAATAATCATAATTTGCACCATCTTATAATCGCTCCTTGAAGACAGTGACGTTTTTAAGAAAATGTTCTGGGGAAAAGAAAAATTAATTCATGTTTAAATTTAATACGTTTCATTTCAAGTTGCTATTACATATAATACTACATGATGCGTGTAAACTACTACTACATTACAGTCCAGAATGAGCAGTGGTAAGAGTGAGGCTGCTTGTTGTTGATTGCAGATTCAAGAGAACATTAAGACTCCATATCATAGCCATGGGAATGGTTTAACAACACCACTGCTTTTACCCAATACGAATTTTACCCTGTCTTTACATAAAGCGATGCATTTCTTCTACACTGTTCAAGAAGTTGTCTGCCATTATTAAGAGAAATATGTAAACATTATCCTTCGGTGTGACCATTTAACGATTTTGAAAATAGAATGTGCTTTTTATAAACCATTCATTTCATATCTTACAAAATATATAAAAAATTAACGTAAATTTACTATTTTCGACCAACTTTTATCTAACTGTTTCTACTGACAGTTATTTTTTATTGCTAATGGCTTTACGTCGCACCGACCCAGATAGTTCTTTTGGCGACGATGGGATAGGAAAGGCCTAGGAGTTGGAAGAAAGTGGCCGTGGCCTTAGTTAAGGTACAGCCCCAGTATTAGTCTGGTGTGAAAATGGGAAACCACAGAAAACCATCTTCAGGGCTGCCGACAGTGGGATTCGAACCCACTATCTCCCGGATGCAAGCTCACAGCCGCACGCCCCTAACCGCACTATTTTACCGATACTTAATTCGATTGTCGAGACAAAGGTCATATGTACAAGAATTTTATGAACCGCTGCGATACAGTATTCAAGGCCACCTTGTTGTATTATTTCCTCCATATTCTTATGAGAACCTATTTTCCTACATTTATCTGAATTTTTTAGTCAAGTGTGCTATTTCAGTGCATTTATGGTGGCTGATAGCAAGAGATTTATATAAAAGCTATGGTTTTCAATATATATTTCAGTTGTCTGAAACCAATTCCAGTTACTTCGTCTATCGCTCGGTAAAGCGTTTACATACTCCGTGTATGAATTCCGACGTAATCGTAACATCATCACTTTTAGCCACTATATACAATTGTAAAAACCTGTTTAGCGCAGTAAATTATCATTTTATGGATCGTACCTCTTCCACCACTATTTTACGGATCATACGAATCATACGGCTCGACATCAAATACTTGATTGGAATAAGTTACTATTGCATTGCTGTATTATATGCTGCTGAGACTATAGCACTAGGAAGAAATGGTGCGGAACAACTAGAGAAAGAAGAGAGAAAAATATTGAGGAAAATACTAGGCCCTAAGAGAGGAGGTGAGAGATGGATGAGGAGACCCAGGGAAGAACTATACCGGAACATGAGGACAATCTCAGAAGAAATCAGACTGAAAAGAGCACGGTTTGCGGGACATGTAATCAGGATGAATATGGATAGAATGACGAAAAGAGTATGGGAAACAACAGCGAGGACACGAGGAAAGACAGGAACCAAGTGGGTAGTTGAACTCCGGAAAGATTGGTCAGAATTGGGGATCAAGGTGGAAGAAAAGGAAAATTGGAAAAGGAAGTACATACCGACTAATATGCCAGAGATCAACGATAGGGATGGATACAGGAAAAGGATTGAGAGTCACCAGTGGAGTAGACAAGAGAAGAGGATACTGAATATCTCGGAAGAAGAGCGGGAGAGAAGAAGAGAAAGGATGAAGAGGTTCTGGGAGGAGAAGAAGAAAATGCAATCCATGAAGGAGCTGTCCGTGGTCCTAAAGAGGCCGTAACGCAAGAAGAAGAAGAAGAAGTTACTATTGCATCAACTTCAATACTTTTGTCTACCTAAACGATTGACGGTATCCGAGTCTTATACTGTAAGGTGTTATTACAACCATGTTACATACTTTCGACAAGTATATTCTATTATTTTTCTTGTAGGTAGACCTATTGCGAGTTTAGATTTTCTATTTTTATGGTAGAGTAAAATGTTCAAACAGGTATTATTACACTGAGACTTTAGTTTTAATTCTCAACGTGGTGTCCGTAACTTACAATGCTCAGAAAAAAACTGAACGAACACTTCCCTACCTTGAGTTGGAGTGCTGTAGTTTCAATTTAAAACGGAATGTTCTTTTCCTTCTCTGCAAAATGTATGTGCGGCGGCACGAAGTGATCTTCTAGTATCTGAAAAATAACTATTATGTCTCCCATATTGGGTTTATTTAATTCGAAATCGATGAATTGACCGTATCAAAGTGAAGGTTCTAACGTCAGATTTTATTCTATTATGAGCAATCTTTCGAGCTTTTTATGTTTTCAGAGTCACTTAATTATAAACTCACTTCTGTTAGCTAAGATTTGATTCGTTGGTTAATATGTGTACATTCTATCATCTGGGTCCTTCATAGGAATCATTGTTCTGATATCAATATTGAACTCTAGGATGAGTCCTTCTGAGACACGTGCTTTCCGTAGAGGGAAGTATTTTTCAAGAATATGAAATACAATAGCATTAAAATGTGCGGAACGTATATTAAACATTTTAAATGCGGATTGGATCATATGTATACCACTGTGATGAATCGAGCAGTCCATAATATGTGCAATGCATATGATTAATTTATATCATACCGGTACTGTAATGTACTGTACTGTATGCCTAGTGAATGTTCAGTATCCTCCTTGATTGCAACTTGATGGGACAGGAAGTGTATTATTCATTCATAATAATTTCAATCCTTCATTAATACTATTTATAGCGCTGGAAGTTTTTGATGACTTCTTCCTTTGTTTTTATTGAGGTGTGGAGACATGAAATTATGTTGAATTTGCCTCTCAAATAAAACAGTCATAGCAAAAATTGAGAAATCAGAGAAGTTTCCTTTCAACTCCCCAGAGTGTCTTACGACATAGGTAGCTATATTTATAGTTTAAGTTTCTAAACAATACTACTGCTGAAATATTATAATTTTACACTTACCGTTTATTAAAACGAAATGACCTTCGGCGAACTTGTCATGGAATCCTATGAATACATATAGGCTGCTTTGAACGTCCCGAAAATTAAGGTGTCGAGAGAAGAACTCTTTGACAACGTTGGCTTCGGCCTCCGAGTTGATCACCATGAGCTGCGCACCTTCGTTGTAACAAGTGATACGAGCCTCGTCCCAAGTCATCCCATTGGTATGGAGCTTATAATATCCCTGTCCCGGAAACAATTCGTAATCTCCTTTCATAGATTTCACGTTTCGTTCGGAAACTGAAACAAATATACTGTACATTAGCCACCAAATGAACATATAATGAACACTTTCATATTGTATGAGTGTCTTCCTTAATTTATAAAATGAAATAAAATATTTCCGCATCAAGATATTCAGTCACAATAGGTTATGCGTTAAACAGGTTTATTCTGAAAATTAGATAAATTAATCAAGACGGCTGGATTATTTTCCATGCATAATGGAAGATAAAATCTAGAAAAACTTCATCTTTAGAACCATGTATCGGTGAGTGAGTTTGTGTAAAAATGTTTCAAGTACGCTGTCTTTTTTTCAGCATGTATTACCCGTGAATTCTGGATTCTGGATTTCAGTTCGAAGTAAATTTACTCAATGTCACCAACATCCGCCATTCAATCGGAAAGACTGTATGTCGTACTCTGATTTCGGAAACATCTTCTTTAAGAACGTCAGTAAAGTACTTGGTTATGGGACATATTTTTCCACATCAACTCTTCAAATCTGGTCATATTTACTAACGGAGGTAAAGTAGAGTCAATGAGAAAAAATACATCCAGTCAGTGGAACAACATTTGTAACCATTTAAACAAGATGTTAAGACAATAGCTGGAAAGAGACATAATTAAGTACAGATTGATATGTTTGGTCCAACGAAGTCAATATGTTAGGATAAAAATAATGTCGCATAACGTTAATTCAACGTCCTGATGAATTATGGTTGACCGTGTCGATGACTTCTATCACATTCCCCAGTCAGTAAAAGTTTAAAGTTTGACATGGACGAACAAACTGAAATCAGAATATAGTTGTTTGTTTGTTGGCTTTGAAAGCTTACATTACAAAAAAAAATATTAACCTGTTATAATTAAGACTACCTGGAGTGAATAATCCAATGAAACTCAACGTATAAACTTCCTGAGACCCAAGGAGAATTGAGGAAACGTATAAATGATTTTATCAAATATTTATTTATATTCTTAATGCAGAACAACAACAACGAAAGGCACACTACCTGACAAAAAGAATGGAGCACCAGAAGAAATGGTTGGATGTCAATGTAACTTCGTGTATGTAAATGTTTATCTCTGTGACAGGTAGAACGGCCATCTGAGTGCATCAGTGTTTTTCGTGTCTAATGTTGTTATCAGACCTGGTAGAGTACATAAGGGGCGTGAAAAGCATCAAACGTTGAGTGATCACTGTGAAGGTCACGGAGCTGCTGCGTACTCGTGTGAGACAGTGTTATAAGCACCTGGCAGAATTTGAAAGAGTCTCATTGGGGGTCTCCATTTGGTCGAAGAGTAGCAGCAGACGGACTGCCGTTAACACCACGACACAAACGGCTGCGTTTGGAGTTGTGCCGTGACCAGGGGCCTGTTCTACGAACGAACTTTGCAACTTTTCAACTTTCCATTTTTCACTTTTCACTTTTCAATTCTTGCAAAGTGCAAAGTGTTTCTGTTCCACCATGAACTATCTTGTACTTTTCAATTTCTTCACAAAGTGAAAAGTCTTTGCGAATGAGTGATCCGATCGTGTTTATTCCATGAGCAAACTGTATAGGCCTAATACTCTATGATTTTAATGCTTTACTTTTCGCGGCGAACTTGGCTGTATAATTGTCGTACCGTTAAATTTTTTATCATGGGAAAGAAAGGTTACAAGAAGCTGGCTGTGCTGAAAGTTGTCAAGGAGAAACGTGACATACTTTTTTGACAACTTTAAAGATAACCTCTCAAATGATAACACACATCAATGTTAGCGAGAGTAGGCTGCCGTCAACACATCCACACACAGAAGGAAATTCACCCTTCATTAGAAATCCCGTTGCTATATTAAGTGGATTATCAGGCCAACGTACTATAACATCTATGCCTTTGGTAAAAGTTCTGGAAATAATCAATTTTGATGTTCCATGCATTGCTGCTATACCGTGCAGCTGGGCACCATTTATTAACCAATGTAACCATATAAGAATGTGTTCCTTTTCGGAAAGGAATTGACTTCTTTTTGTTGCATGTTTCAATAAATGCTCGATCATTTTAAGAATATAGTCAGTCTGTGTTGGGGTAATACGAAATCACTCGCGAAATTACGTTGATGTGAGGTTATGAAAATTAATCCTGTCTTTGTACTTTCTCTTATTGGATTCTTCATCACTGTCCTCACTTGATGCTAGCAACAGCTCATATCGTAACGTGTTTATATCACTAAACCAAATTCTAGGCCGAGAAACTAGTGTACATACTTCTTAATTAACATATGAAAAGGGAATCATCTCTTTGCAAGATTTATGAAAACTTTCCACTTCATTTCTTTGCACTTTGCATTTCTGTACCAATGGAGGAACCTAACAGGCTTGAAAAGTGAAAATATTCCTAACTTTTCACTTTGCAAGCTAGATCTGTGTTGGGCAATTGCTTTAAGGCAATTCATAACACAGACTGAAGTGAAAATTAATCTTGCATGCTGTGCACGTTATTCTAGTTTTATCGCTCTGTTCTTTCGCGTCGAGTATTTCTTCCCTCGAAGCTGAGGATGTGGATGAGAAACCATCTTTATCCTTTTCCACCGCTTCCTCTGATCACTTTCCTCCTCATCAGCACCCTACAAGTGATTTACATCTCGTTTTCGCAATGAAGATTGCTATTGAAAACAGTTTTCTTGAAATCGAGAAAAAGTTCTTCTTGGGTGTTCCCCTGACTATTTCATGTCTTCTCATATCAGTCCACCCAGTGAAAATAATTGCAAAATCCAACATAATTATGCTTAAATCTATCTAACAGTCCATTTCCTTTTGTAGGAATAATTCGTTTTGTTGCAGATGGCAACTCCATTCATTTGGCGGATATAATTCTTGACAAATAATGGTCGGTGCGCTTTGACGATTTTATCATCTCTCTTACCACACTGCACGTACTAGTAAAATGGTTCCGAAGCTACACATAAGAATCAACCGACATTGTTATGCTTGGCTAACAACCGAGATAAGGTCTACTATAGACACTGGTGACAAATTGTTCAGACCATATAGACAGACGCATGACACATACGATTTCGACCGCTATATGATTGTGAGAAACAAAACTAAGCTGTTAGTCACAATTTGTAAATATAATGACTTCCAGAGACTGATATAAAATAACAATCTAGGACAAAAATGCAGGGAATTGTGTACGATAGGTATAGGTAAAGTCGTAGAGTTACATGTGCTAAGCATATCGCCGGAGGACCTAAATGCTATTTGGAACGGCTACAAATAGCCTACGCCTCCTTCCCTAAAGGTTCACCCCCTTCCTTCAAAAACATCCTTCTAAAGAGCAATTTTCTCTTAGAAATATCATCTGGAATGAAGATAAAGGTGTGAAATACTTCATTACATCCAAAACCACAGGTAACGATAGCATTCCTTTAACACCAATTGAAGATGTCTTGGAGCAGTTCTGTCAATTCTGATTCATATATTTAACTAATGCCTGACAAACGAAGTTTTCCATGATGTTTGAAAATCTGTATTAATTGGAACTTTTGTGAAAATGAGAAACCACGAAAAATCACCTCAAGGAAAGGCGAGATAGGAGTTCTCACACATTATCTCTAGAATGAAAGCTCATAGCTACGTCCTACAAACTGCGTAGACAGCTCTCTTGGTGGTTAGTTCATTTTACAACACTGAATTACTAGTGGTATTAGGTCATAACAATTCACCACAATATGTTTCCATGTTCAGTCCCAGCTTCTTACGGGTAATAAGTTTAAATATTTTACTATAGACAGATTGTGGTGAAGTTAGACCTCAAGGCTCTCTCTCACTGATTAACACTATAAAATGTAAATCTCTACTTAATTAGATAATTATAAACACAAATAACACAAAAAATAATAATAATGATAATAATAGTCATAATAATAATAATCATCATCCTTAATTTTAAAGTGATAACTAATGTTCAGTTAAATTATTTAACTACACTAAATACATTCGTCTATCTCACTCATTTATTCTTTCATTCATTCCTTCAACAATCATCCAACAAGTCAACTGGATCTACTCAGTGAGCGATCACGGCAAGCCATCTTAAACTTAAGATGGGAGGGAATGTACCTGCGGTTTTCAGAATTCCAAGACCTGGACACGGAGAATAAGAAGGAGTGGTTGTAAGCACCAGTACGGTTTACGGGTATTGTACTGCATTGCGGTTGTGGCAGGATGAGAGATAAGAAGGTGAAGGAAGATAGTTGAAAGAACTGGTGTCAAGTATTTTGTGTAGAAGAGATAACATGTGACGTTCACGGCGCTCTTACAATCGAACCCACAACTTATTCTAATAAGAGGATATATGAGTATCATATCGCAGACTGAAGATATATCTTATATAACTCTTCAGGCCCCGGTCCAGTTTCTTGTTTTTTCATATGATATTTCAATCAATACAGTGTCACAATATGTGCAATATAAGAGAGTGGATTACTTTAGTTGTATTTCAGGTCAAACCGAGAATATATTACAGAACTGTTTCAATGGATATACGCATTTATGAACCGTATACATGTGCTGAAATGAAATGGCGTATGGCTTTTAGTGCCGGGAGAGTCCAAGGATATGTTCGGCTCGCCAGGTGCAGGTCTTTTGATGTTACGCCAG
Organism: Anabrus simplex; assembly: GCF_040414725.1. Classification (NCBI taxonomy): domain Eukaryota; kingdom Metazoa; phylum Arthropoda; class Insecta; order Orthoptera; family Tettigoniidae; genus Anabrus; species Anabrus simplex. The sequence goes on from NC_090265.1 coordinate 1,398,745,816, forward strand.
TAGGCGACCTGCGCGTCGTGTGATGAGGATGAAATGATGATGAAGACGACACATACACCCAGCCCCGTGCCAGCGAAATTAAGCAATGATTGTTAAAATTCCCGACCCTGGCGGGAATCGAACCCGGACCCCCTGTGATCAAACGCCCACACGCTAACCATTTATCCATGGAGCTGGACTGAAAATGGAAACCTACAACCTGTTTTCCAGTCACTGATCGGGTCAGGGATGGAATGATAGTACGATAGGGTCGCCACTCCCGAAGTGATTTATTAATGACTGATAGATGCTATGAAATGAGAATGGAGAGTGTTGCTGGAATGAAAGATGACAGGGAAAACCGGAGTACCCGGAGAAGAACCTGTCCCGCCTCTGCTTTGTCCAGCACAAATCTCACACTGAGTGACCGGGATTTGAACCACGGTATCCAGCGGTGAGAGGCCGACGCGCTGCCGTCTGAGCCACGGAGGCTCTACATGAAGCCGGACCACATGTGCTAATTACCTGTTGACTACAATTTAGCATGTCAGTTGTAATGATTCGAAAGTAATTCTCTGAATTAAAGTAGGGTATGATTTTATTGTTTGAACCTGTTGGATGAATGACCCGTTGCTTGAGAGAATATATATATTTTGTTAATACTGATAATAAAAACTTGAGTTTCATTTGGATTTAGTAACAAAACCGTTATTTGCATAGTCATTATAATGTTGTAGGTCAGCATTTATTCTAATAATTATTGTATCTATATCACTCAGTTTTGAATGATGCTGAATCTGTACATCATTTCATACAGGAGGAATTTGCAAATGTTAAGAGCTTCTGACATTCCATTAATTTGAATGATGAATAAAAGTGGCCGAGGACGGACGCCTGAAGGACACCTAGGGAATTATTCTTCCATCCTTAACTCACATTTCCCACAGCCATATGCACGGACTATTGTCAAGATAAAAGGAAAATAAATGACGAAGTTAGATCTTAGTAGTGCCTTCGATATTGTCAATATTCACTTACTACTGCAGGAACTTCTAAAACTAAATTTAAATACAGTGTCAGTACCATAAGTATTGGTTGGTCCATTGTACATTTGATATAACTTGTCACTCCTAGCAAAGCCGTCGCAATGCAATCTCCCTTTATGAAGCCAGATGGAAGGGGTTGAGGAGAGAATGCTTGGTAAGTTATTCAGTTACTTGTGTGTGAACTTGACATTGCAGCACCTTTGATAAGGGTGGAGGGATGGATACTGGGAATTAATCAGAAAGAGTGTATAACTAGATAGTTTACGAGAAGCTCCCAATTAATTCATACATCTAAACTTCTGGGAACACCTCATTTGTCAGGCAGTAGCTAAGTATACTGTATGTGTCAGCATTAGCAAAACAGCTCCCACGATTTCCTTCATCGGCGAAATAGTCATACCCTCGTTACCTGCTTCTGAAATAAAGCCAAGATCTTTCCTTTACCAGTCCTAGTCCTTACCAATCCCATCTTCATCGTAAGACCTATCTGTGTCGGTGCGACGTAAAAAATCAGAAACAAAAATTTTTTTACCTTACTTGTTTCCGAATATCATTTGTGATAACACTATGCTGTGTGTTTTACCTAAAGCAGTTTAAAATTTTCGTTCCATCAAATTTTTGAGTTTCCTTTCATGCAGATATAGTGGAATTGCACGTACACTTACGCGGGAGTCTTTTGTCAATTAAATCCTCGTTTAAAAAAATTGCTATTTGTTCAGGGCGTCCACATATAGGGATCTTTTGCCCCTAAACCTTGTTTTACTTTTGCGGTAAGGAAGAAATTCTCCTTACTTCTTACGACGTCCAAAAACAATATAATAAGGAGCAATCCACAACCTGAACGCTATAAGGTGCCGTAAGAGTGAACCAGCAAAGCAGCCTCCAACCGGTCACTCCAAATCATTGCACATCTTTCCGTCTGTTTACCGCTAGGATTTTAATTTTTCAAAAGTTTCCATAGCTCCTACTTATAGCCTAAGGAAAGCCTCTACCAATTCCAAGAGGTTATTGAGATCGCGATAATGAGTGAGTGAGCGAGCGAAACAGCTAGTGATATTTCTCAATTGTATGGTCTATATATATACTGTGTTCCCAAGCATGTGGGAAGTAAAGGATGTGTGTGTACTACACCCAAAAACAGTAAAAAATGTCCCTGTGGATATATTTCCTACGGTCAATTGTTTACAAGCTACAGACTTTCCAACTTTTTGCGGCAAGTTTTTGGTAGTAGCCTTACTTGGCATAACCCACGTCGACTAGTTGGCATGTTGGTTCGCCAGCAAGGATACTGTATTCTAATAGAAGAGGTGCTCAAAATTTCCATCATAGGGCTAAATGGACCCTTGAACACGCCTCCTCATTGATTGCCGGTCATGTTTGGACACTGCAATGTTCATAATTACATGCCTGACTGTCTTCATGCCTTTTGTTTCAGGTACTAGGCTCCACATTGGTTGTCAAGAACAGTATACAATTAGTCGCAGGATTTGAAACAGTTATCTATGCACCTCACACGTTTTTCAACAAGCAGATGTCAGACGTCCATTTCATATATTGACATGCAATGCACAGGAGGCAGTGCGATTGTATCACAATGCTTATCCTGACAGAAGACAGCCAGACACCCGTATAATCACGACATACCAGCAGCGCCTGCGCGAAAATGGTTCATCCGCAATTTTTATGAGTTATTCAGGTAGACCAAGATCAGTATCCATCCCGGAAATGGAGCAACAAGTCTTATGCAGAGTGGAGAAGACTTTAGACACAAGTTCCATACGAATTGCAACTGCTGAAATCGCTACGGACAACACCATTGGGCGAATTTTGGTTCAAGTCATGAACGCAGATGTCACTCAGCCCCGAGTTGCATTCAATCAACGGCCCCGTGGCCAATGTGCAAATTTTTCACTGTTCATCACGCATATGTTGGTGTTGTTTGCCGATGAAGCAGGCTTTACTCAAGATGGTTTTACGCACTTCAGTAACACTGGTGTTTGGGCGGACGAAAAGTCTCACGCGACCATTGAAGTGGAAGAATCAACGGAAATTCTCCGTCAATGTATGTGCAGATACTTTAGGTGATCGGTAATTCAGACCTCACTTCTTACCTGGAATACGTAATGGTCATGCGCACGTACATTTCTTGCAAGATGAGCTATGTGACGATTTGGAGGATAATAAGTTACTTTACGGGGACAGGCAGCTTCTGTGGTACATGCATGACGGAGCCCCGGCCCATTTTTATGTGAATGTTATGCAGAACCTTTCGCAAAAGTTGCAACGGCCGAGGCTTACCAACACCAATGTCCGCCAATTTGTTTCCCAAGGACTATTTCCTTTGTAGAAATTTGAAATATTTGGTGTAACTGCACCCTGTTGATAACGTTAACACATGATGGGAACACGTTGCCAATGAGTTTCAACTTATTAGAAAAACTGTGATGTCTGAACGTGTACGATTGTCAACGGGCAATCGTGCTGATGCCTACCTTATTATGATCGGCGGTCATTTTGAGTATTTGTTACAGTGCTCTACAGTGTTAGTGTAGCGTTAACGCAGAACTCCTTTACTGGCAATGATGACACCATATCTCGGAAACGGGGTGCTCGTTATCACAATGATGACAAATCTTAGAGACGGTCAGTTTCCGAACGTAGGCCTATGTTAGTTGGACTTCCTGCTTCTTTTCAGCATCCCGCCCTCAGCTCTGACTTATAGTTTCCGGACATCCTGTGTGCCGAATGCATGACGCACGTAAATATATTTCCTCATTACAGCTACATCGAAGGTATTCAGTGAAACGTTTGGGAAGAATGCAGCTGTCATTTAAGACTAAGACCAGACGTTTGTCCCGAGCAGGAAAATTACCACTTGTCATAGCATCGTGGTGTATAAATAGCCTTCTGAAAACTTAAAATTCACTGTAAAACAGTTGTGCATCATTGCTTGAAAATCACATTAGTATACATAACGACCTGCATCTCATAAATGCAGTATACACTGCAGCGAAGCAATATACCGCGCGGCAGGCGAACGGTAAGATCATCTCAAATAATTTCAGCTCTGGGGAGCTATACATGGTCAAATTGTTTTACCGGTACAGGTCATTTATTGATGTACACGCGTTTCTTGTGAATTTGATGCACCTTAATATTTTATGTCCTAGCCGTTAACCAGATTGTGGTAAGTATTTATTTGTGAGTGCCTGAATGAACGGTCTCTGGTCAGAATGGTGATCTACCTCACACCAGAAGATCGTCAACCCTTTGGATGACCTAAGAAACGCTGACTTGATCGGCTGATTTTACTAGAGGGAAGAAAGAGTGCTCACTTTGCTTTAAAGTTCCCTCCCAACTTAACAACTCTGAAACACCACTCTGTAATATATCGATACAGAGCGATATGGCCAAGATTTTCGCGAATTCAGACCGACTGTCAGGGATGAGTGTACTATGGATCATAAGGAAGGTGTCAAGGCTCTTCATAGAATTCACCGTCCGGCTCGTTGGCTGAACGGTCAGCGTACTGGCCTTCGGTTCAGAGGGTCCCGGGTTCGATACCCGGCCGGTTCGGGGATTTTAACCTTAAGTGGTTAATTCCAATGGCACGGGGGCTGGGTGTGGGTGTGTTGTCTTCATCATTATTTCATCCTCATCACGACACGCAGGTCACCTACGGGTGTCAAATAGAAAGACCTGCACTTGGGGAGCCGAACCCGTCCTGGGATTTCCCGGCACTAAAAGCCATACGACATTTCATTTCATTTCATAGAACTCACCAGGAAATTCGGAGCAGCCGGAGTCTCAAGGGCTGGGCGATGGTGGTACCGGTTGGGACTTACGGGGGACGCGTGCCTACGTGAGACAAGCCTGCTGCAAATCACCCTTTCTGAGACCAATTGTAAAATGCACTCTCTGCCAATGATCATGAAAGTGCTCTTTAATAGTGATTCAAAGGCAGATTAGTTCTACTAAATCTGAGGATAGAAAATGGCAAACTGATTTAGGGCAAGGGAAATATTAGAATTTCGGAATATCACTGTGAGGCGGTGAAAGAGTTCAGGCATTCAACAGAAAAGATTTACCCGGGATTGTAAAAGTAAGGAGTAAATATGCTGTTTGGCTGAGGGCCATTCTATCTCTTAGTAATGTCTCAGCAGCAGCTGTGCACAATACTTTATTGGAGTTTCTACTCACCGAAATGGTACAATACGGACCTTCGTACTCTGTGATGAAGGTGGAGGGAACTTTTCACTATTCTGTACACTTCTTACACACACTACTCCTTCACATATAAAGCGGAGTTATTCACCAGATAGAACTGGATTTTATCCCCCATGCCTCTAAATCCGAAATTTTTCCACTTTCAGTTCAAACGGCTCTTTTCGGTCAGGGTCCGCTTTGCTAAGACCAAAAAATATCTGCAAAAAAAAACAAAAACAAAAAAAAGAGCTTAAGAATAGCCGGCGGGATTTTCGAAAGGACTATTTCTCCCACGGTAAGTTGAATGCGGCCTGTTCCAGGGTGAGTTCGTGCGAAAGTCATGCCATCCAGCAACCAGAAGAACAAACGGAAAATGTGGTGTACAAGGAAGTTATTTGAACATAGCTTTCTCAATATTTCAGTCTGTAAAATTTTACTATTAGACTTTTCTTCACCCGTGGAAAATGTGGAAATGCTCTTAACAACGTTTACATTTCCTTCATATTTACGATGAAAAGTTCTAGAAAATATAGCTTTATGAGTCCAGTCAACTAAAGCGACTTCTGAGATTCATGACATGCTCACTAAATAGCACTACCGTGACGTCAAGCGGAATCATGGAATTATGGTCGTGCTCAATTACAGCTCTCCATAGACTCGCCCAACAAATGCCGAGAATCCCGGAACTCCTACGTTGACGCATACGGACGGAAAAGAGTCACATTTTCTACTTCTCCGTGTTCATTAACGACCGATTTAAGAAAACATAGCTAGTTATAAGTTTATAATGTTCATTTTTGTTTTGTAAGTAATTCATGAAAAAATATTGTGCCTATTGCATTCTTTCACGCTGGCTGCTACTCAAACAATTACGTTAATCAAGATGACGTTTCTAGGATTGGCGAATTGTATACTATAATTTTTAGTAAGTAACACGGGTTTTTCAAAATGGGCCAATGTTCAATTTCGGATACGTATTTGACTAGCTGCCGCGAAGTACATGTATAAATCTAGTAAACATAGGGAAGAAGGAAATAATGCGAGAGGGAGTTAGAGGTAATAAACACAATCTGGAGTTGGATTTAATATGTACCTGAGATTACTGTCTTCAGTTGAACCATCTCCATACCACCACATAAGGAACGACTATGTGTTACGCCGAGAGTAATTGGATCGCCTGGATCGAAGGTAATGTCAGCCTGGTTTTGAAGTTCAGCCTGTTAAGAAAGAGAGAAAGTTTTCGGCATAGGAAATATGAATGACAGCAGTTGCAAGTGTCTGTATCTTGCAATATAACATGACTTCAGCTTTCTGTTTCTTATATACACATTTACTTAAAATTACTTCAAATTACAATCGTACGTAAATTAATCTGGGTTCACTCTTAAGAAGGCAAATAGAGCAGACTGCCAAGCACTCGTAAAAATGTCATATTTTGGGATAGCTTTTATGTCCATGGCATTGGACCCCTTGGTGTAAACGAAGTCGTCGTATCATCTTAATATACCATGTGTAGATTAAAGAGAACTAAACATGTCATACTGTCTTAAAGGATTACATCACCACCCATTCAAATGAGGTTTTTATACATGGTAATTGATAACAACTATGGTATTCCATTTCCGAGAATACCGAATATGACTAGAATGGTTTGGATTGAATCTACGTATCGTTTCATTCTTTAAATTATTTTATTATTTACTTGCATTAAGTGTCTTATTTTACACTAGTCTTTACGCCTGGCTCCACCAACGTCGACCTGGTTATGAGGATCCAAGCTCTTTTATCCCTTTAATTGTGTAAAGATAATAAAATGAATCATCAATTGTTGCTATTGTAGTGAAATGGATTTGAATAAACTCTTGGTAAACCTTGACTATCAGATTTTAATGAAGCATTCTAGGAAATAAAACTTGAAATGCTGATTAATGATACTTATACGCAGCTGGTTTTGTTTCTGTTTATTTGTCACTCAGTGATGAAATATTATATTCCTGAAAATATAGGAGCTGGAATGGTATAATTTGCTTTTAATTAATATTAAATTGTGTCCTCGTCTTAACTTGCATGGACATAATTATTCGCTTAAAGTAAATACAAAATTTTTATATTCCACCTTCTCAACACTAAAAAATCATTTGATGTTTTTACAAAAACATTACAATGATATTAAAAGGTACTAGTTTCGGTCCACTGTGGACCATCATCAGCCTAGCCAAATTACAACAGTGAAAGACATAGTGATAAAAATAGTGTGGAGAAATGAGAGAGGATCTAGAAGGATGGGATGGTGGTGGAATGACAGATAAAAGTGAAAAACCGTATTTGCGAATAATGATAAAAGTAACAGAAGTGTTCATAATGACAAGTAAAATCTTGTGAAGTCACGTAAAAACTCTTGATGAGATAGTCTTTGGTTAGCAGTTACTCCTGTGTTGCACTATTGACATATATAACTACGTATATGCTTCAAGAAAGTTGTAGATGTAAGTTCCACTTTTGCGTAGAGGGAAGATTTGTCCGATGTGACCAGCACAAGATTAAAAATTGACAAAGTTGAACCTGTTCTATGGTGGAATGGAAGGCTTTCTGTGTTAAACAGAAGTAGCCTCAGTTCAATCGGGACCCCAATGAACCTGGGGAAAGAAGATGGTATTAACGCGGGTAATCGGATAGAGAACAAGCGAGGCACCGGAAAATATAAACGATGATTCACCTTGCGCTGCGTGGAACAAACTTGCTGTATTGAATGCAACTTACGGAGTGAGCGTAGCGCGGAGTAAATCAGCAGGAAAGGGGTAGGTGAATACGGAGGGGAGGAATGACGTAAGTGGTGGAGGGTGGGAGGGATGGGAAAGGTTCAAGGCGGGGTGGACGGGAGAGGAAGTGATGGTGTTTGTATTGTCGGGGACCCTTAATTGACTTAAAGAAAGAATTTTGAATGACCGATTTGTTTTTTCTGTAATAAGTAATGAAAAGGTCAAATAAAATATTGGGTTTCTCAGTTATTTCGTTAAGGTTATAGTTGGCATTAAAGTATTGATCTAAATGAATGTAAAAGTTCTCTATTATATTGAGTAGAGGTCCTTTCTTAGCTATTTTGAGAATGTCTATGTCTGTTTCAATATTCGTGAATTTGTGGTTATAGTCGACCATATGTTGGCCGATAGCTGAAAACTTGTTGTATCTGACTGCATTGAAATGTTCTAAATATCTAATGTTGAAGCTCCGGCCGGTTTGCCCCCCATAAGAAAAATTAGAGCATGTATTACATTTAATCCTGTAGACGCCTGATTTTGTGTACCTATTTATTTTATTAATATGTGATGTGTTATGTAAGATTTGTGTGTTGTTGTTGTTGGTTTTAAAGGCTATTTTCATACCTTTTTCTTTAAAACATTGGTGATCTTCTGAATTCCATTAACGTAAGTGAAGATGGAAAAAGAGTCATGTTTAGGTGGTTCTTTTTTAAGTGTGGTCTTGGGGCGAAATTTATGTTTGTTAATGACGTTTTCTATGAAATGGCTATTGAAGCCATTGAATCTGGCAATGTAGCGGATAGTATTCAATTCGGTATGAAGATCTTTTTTATTCATAGGAACGTTGAATGCTCTATGTACAAGGCTGTTATATGTTGCTTTTTTGTGGGGGAGAGGGTGAGCTGAATCTTGTCGGATTGTGACGGCCGATTGGGTGGGCTTTCTGTAGATCTTGTAGGTTAAAGATTCCTGTTGTCTAGTGATCGTAATATCCAGAAAATTGATTTTTTGATCTACTTCAGACTCCAATGTGAATTTAATATGCGGATCGATGTTATTAAGTGTTTGAAGTGTGGTGTGAGCATCTTCCAAGTTCTCGTTGATAACTACTAGGACATCGTCGACGTACCTAGCCCAAAGGAGAATAGTCGAATTTATTGTCGATTTTAGTATTCTCGAGAAAGTCCAGATAGATTTCTGCGAGAATGCCTGATGCAGGTGAACCCATTGCCAGACCGTTTTGTTGATAGATGGTACCATTAAACGTTAAAAAGTTGTTATTTACGACTAATTTCAACAATGTAATGAAATCTTGAATTTCCAATTTACTCAAATGACTGTTTTTGTGTAAGTTACTTTTGATGATGGGAATTAATTTAGAAATTGGAATGCTTGGGTACATGTTTACGATATCAAAGGAGTGAAGTGAGTAGTGAGGTTGCATGTTAAATTTATTAAGTTTGTCTATTAATTCAAAGGTATTTCTAACCGATTTATTGGATGAAAAACGGTAATTTTTGTTTAGGAATTTTTGAATAAGTTGTGCGGTTTTATATAAAGGGCTAGGTCTAAAATTGATGATTGGACGAGTGGGAGCACCTGCCTTATGAATTTTTGGAAGAGCTCTAGCTGTAGGAAACCCAGGGTACATACTTATAAGCTGGCTTTTTTCATGTTCAGTGAGTAGGAAGGAGGAGTTTCTTAAGGTTTGTTTAAGGAGTCTTTGGACTTTTTGTTTGGGGTCTTTTTTAATTATGGAAAAGGAACTATCTTTAAAGAAATCTGATGTTTTACTGATATATTCATTCTTATCGATGATTTCGGTCGTGTTGCCTTCATCGGCCTTGGTCACGATTAGGTCGTTGTGCTTAATTTTCTTGTTTAGGGTGTGCAGGAGCTTCAAATCGGTTTGTACATTACTGTTATTAGAATTGGCGGGGAAATTAGGTGAATTATTGCGAAAAAGGATGTTATTAAGTTTCTTTTTGATGTCATATCTTAATTCATCTTGTATGTCTGAAGGCGTTTTAGAGATAGCTAATTCCGATTCTGTTATCATTGTAATAATTGAATTCGTTGTGTTCAAATCGGGCCAGTTATGTTTGGGTCGCTTGGCTAAAATTCCTTCTTCATTTGGATTTAGGGGTGTATTGGATAGGTTAATTACGGGTGGATGAAAATGGTTACGATCGTCTGCTGGTCTACTACTGCGTCTAATTTGATAATCTTGCGATTTGGATCTCTTTAATTTCTCCAATTTATTATCCAAAGTATGTTGTTTCTTGGCTAAGTCTCTCTCTCTCTTTGCGTTTATGCCATATGTGGACCACGGTGCTTGTGTTCTAGCTGTGTTTTTGGTTAAGTCTATAAATAATTTATCTTCAACTGATTGGAAGAAGATTGTCCAATGCGCTTTAGATAACAATTTTGTTGCCGCAAGGTGAGACTCGTATAGTTTGAGGTTAAGGAATGATTTTTTCCTATAAAGAAACTTGATTTCATCTTTCAACCAAATTTTATTAGTCTTAGTTTGAGTTTTGGAAGTTTGTGACGTGATACGATGTTTCTTTATGTTGTGTCTTACGAAATTTGGCGTTAAATCAAACCGAATGCACTGTTTGAGAAAATCTATGTCTTTGCCTAATTTGGCTATTTTCAACTTAATGCCTAGATATTGAAAGGCTTTGTGTTTAGCTTGGTTAGCGTCATCATTAAAAGTAATAAACTTCATTGTTAGGTTCCGTATTGAGTTGAGACTTTGCTTAAAGTAAATACAAAATTTTAATATTCCACCTTCTCAATACTAAAAAATCATTTGATGTTTTTACAAAAACTTTACAATGATATTAAAAGGTACTAGTTTCGGTCCACTGTGCACCATCATCAGCCTAGCCAAATTACAACAGTGAAAGACATAGTGATAAAAATAGTGTGGAGAAATGAGAGAGGATCTAGAAGGATGGGATGGTGGTGGAATGACAGATAAAAATGAATAGTAGACCAGCAGACGATCGTAACCATTTTCATCCACCCGTAATTATCCTATCCAATACTCCCCTAAATCCAAATGAAGAAGGAATTTTAGCCAAGCGACCCAAACATAACTGGCCCGATTTGAACACAACGAATTCAATTATTACAATGATAACAGAATCGGAATTAGCTATCTCTAAAACGCCTTCAGACACACAAGATGAATTAAGATATGACATCAAAAAGAAACTTAATAACATCCTTTTTCGCAATAATTCACCTAATTTCCCCGCCAATTCTAATAACAGGAATGTACAAACCGATTTGAAGCTCCTGCACACCCTAAACAAAAAAATTAAGCACAACGACCTAATCGTGACCAAGGCCGATAAAGGCAACACGACCGAAATCATCGATAAGAATGAATATATCAGTAAAACATCAGATTTCTTTAAAGATAGTTCCTTTTCCATAATTAAAAAAGACCCCACACAAAAAGTCCAAAGACTCCTTAAACAAACCTTAAAAAACTCCTCCTTCCTACTCACTGAACATGAAAAAAGCCAGCTTATAAGTATGAACCCTGGGCTTCCTACGGCTAGAGCTCTTCCAAAAATTCATAAGGCATGTGCTCCCATTCGTCCAATCATCAATTTTAGACCTAGCCCTTTATATAAAACCGCACAACTTATTCAAAAATTCCTAAACAAAAATTACCGTTTTTCATCCAATAAATCGTTTAGAAATACCTTTGAATTAATAGACAAACTTAATAAATTTAACATGCAACCTCACTACTCACTTCACTCCTTTGATATCGTAAACATGTACCCAAGCATTCCAATTTCTAAATTAATTCCCATCATCAAAAGTAACTTACACAAAAACAGTCATTTGAGTAAATTGGAAATTCAAGATTTCATTACATTGTTGAAATTAGTCGTAAATAACAACTTTTTAACGTTTAATGGTACCATCTATCAACAAAACGGTCTGGCAATGGGTTCACCTGCATCAGGCATTCTCGCAGAAATCTATCTGGTCTTTCTCGAGAATACTAAAATCGACAATAAATTCGACTATTCTCCTTTGGGCTAGGTACGTCGACGATGTCCTAGTAGTTATCAACGAGAACTTGGAAGATGCTCACACCACACTTCAAACACTTAATAACATCGATCCGCATATTAAATTCACATTGGAGTCTGAAGTAGATCAAAAAATCAATTTTCTGGATATTACGATCACTAGACAACAGGAATCTTTAACCTACAAGATCTACAGAAAGCCCATCCAATCGGCCGTCACAATCCGACAAGATTCAGCTCACCCTCTCCCCCACAAAAAAGCAACATATAACAGCCTTGTACATAGAGCATTCAACGTTCCTATGAATAAAAAAGATTTTCATGCCGAATTGAATACTATCCGCTACATTGCCAGATTCAATGGCTTCAATAGCCATTTCATAGAAAACGTCATTAACAAACATAAATTTCGCCCCAAGACCACACTTAAAAAAGAACCACCTAAACATGACTCTTTTTCCATCTTCACTTACGTCAATGGAATTCAGAAGATCACCAATGTTTTAAAGAAAAAGGTATGAAAATAGCCTTTAAAACCAACAACAACAACACACAAATCTTACATAACACATCACATATTAATAAAATAAATAGGTACACAAAATCAGGCGTCTACAGGATTAAATGTAATACATGCTCTAATATTTCTTATGTGGGGCAAACCGGCCGGAGCTTCAACATTAGATATTTAGAACATTTCAATGCAGTCAGATACAACAAATTTTCAGCTATCGGCCAACATATGGTCGACTATAACCACAAATTCACGAATATTGAAACAGACATGGACATTCTCAAAATAGCTAAGAAAGGACCTCTACTCAATATAATAGAGAACTTTTACATTCATTTAGATCAATACTTTAATGCCAACTATAACCTTAACGAAATAACTGAGAAACCCAATATTTTATTTGACCTTTTCATTACTTATTACAGAAAAAACAAATCGGTCGTTCAAAATTCTTTCTTTAAGTCAATTACGGGTCCCCCGACAATACAAACACCATCACTTTCTCTCCCGTCCACCCCGCCTTGAACCTTTCTCATCCCTCCCACCCTCCACCACTTACGTCATTCCTCCCCTCCGTATTCACCTACCCCTTTCCTGCTGATCTACTCCGCGCTACGCTCACTCCGTAAGTTGCATTCAATACAGCAAGTTTGTTCCACGCAGCGCAAGGTGAATCATCGTTTATATTTTCCGGTGCCTCGCTTGTTCTCTATCCGATTACCCGCGTTAATACTATCTTCTTTCCCCAGGTTCATTTGGGTCCCGATTGAATTGAGACTACTTCTGTTTAACATGAAAGCCTTTCATTCCACCATAGAACAGGTTCAACTTTGTCAATTTTTAATCTTGTGCTGGTCACATCGGACAAATCTTCCCTCTACGCAAAAGTGGAACTTACATCTACAACTTTCTAGAAGCATATACGTAGTTATATATGTCAATCGTGCAACAACACGAGTAACTGCTAACCAAAGACTATCTCATCAAGAGTTTTTACGTGACTTCACAAGATTTTACTTGTCATTGTGAACACTTCTGTTACTTTTATCATTATTCGCAAATACGGTTTTTCACTTTTATCTGTCATCCTTCTAGATCCTCTCTCATTTCTCCACACTATTTTTATCACTATGTCTTTCACTGTTGTAATTTGGCTAGGCTGATGATGGTCCACAGTGGACCGAAACTAGTACCTTTTAATATCATTGTAATGTTTTTGTAAAATGAGAAGGTGGAATATTACAATTTTGTATTTACTTTAAGCAAAGTCTCAACTCAATACGGAACCTAACAATGAAGTTTATTACTTTTAACATAATTATTCTCCTCTTATTTTTAAACTGAGATTTACAAAATTTGTTTCAAATTTGCGAATACGTGGAAAACTGGAACCCTTCGTTGATGACTTCCTTACACACATGTGATCTTGTGGAATTCTTGGTGGTATCTTTTATGCAAAATAGTTATTACATATCTAATCCGATCATATCATTAGTCTAAGCAGAGTTAATTCGAGTCACGGAGTGATATTCCCATACCTAGCGCAGCGTCTCTACACTTTACAAAATAATATAAAATCTGGTATTGTAAGGGGCCAGCTGGCTCTTCACAATTTCTTTTTATAGAACGTCGTATGCTCTAATAGCCTTATACATGTGTGGGTTAATGTAGTCACGTTCTAGCTCGTGAAGCATGGACAACGGCTGAATGGCCTAGTAAGTGGTCCTAAGAGTCAGGATACCAATTGCTATGGAATTAAAGTGGGTATCTCGGGCATGTACGGAGTCATGGCCCTCCTTTTTCTCAGGCGACTAGGATTAAACAATCCACTGGTGGTCCTTAGAGGAGAAATCCCCGGTATAAGTTGTGTAGTATCCTGCTTCACAGTATTTTCAATGCACGTTCAGAATATTTTAAACAAGCTTCGGACCTCTAGGAGTAACGGAGTCCTACTTCAACTTGAAAGGCGAGGGACTCCTTGGAAACAACTTGACGAGCAAACTGGAATCCAATGGGGAGCTATCAATATTAATGGAGTTTTTGGAAAGAAGAAAGTATAACCAGCTAAGTCAGTAAGGAAGAGGTAAGGTACTTATCAAGTGTACCTGACGGGTGCTAAAAACTAAACGGCAGAGTGTGGAGTAGGACTATTCATCAGGAATTCTATTGTACGCAACATAGTTTCTGCTATCACGTAAATGAACGAATGATGTGGATAGATTTGGCATTTCGAGGAATTACGACTTGAATTGCCTTAGTGTGTACACCATTTGAGGTTGTTGATGAAGATGATGGTAAGGTTTGTGAAGCATTCAGTGACATTCTAGTTAGGGTCAACAGCAACGCATTTGGTATGAACGAGGAAAGTTAAATTACCACATTCTCTAACCCTCTCTTACACTCCTGCCCTTTTATTTTCCTTGATAAAACTCTACCGTGGTTCCTTTTCCTCCGCATACTGTCCCCACATGCCTGACAACTGTGTCACCCACCCTCCTCATTAGATCTCCTATATTATTTACGTAAGTGTAAATGTTCAAGGCCGCAGAACATAAAAGTCTAGCCATGGTGTCCGCTTGATGGCAGAGAGGCACGGAGAGATGATAAGAACTGTCCAAATGGCCCGTTTAGATTTACAAAAGGCATGTGACCTGATGCCCCAGGTATTCATCTGGTATTCGCTCCGTATTTGTGGTGTCCTAGAAAAATACGTCCGTTGGGTTCCGCTCCTCTACCACAACTCTGAAAGCTTTACTGCTGTGCAGCTGGTGTCACAGAACCATTTGACATTCGAGTGGGATCCCATCAAGGATCCGCCCTGTCACCACTCCTGTTCATCCTGTGCATGGACACAGGGACCGCGGAACTGGAATTACCTTATCCATGCACCCTTCTCTACGTACACGACGTTATACTGGCTAGCTACTCACGAAAGAGGCTTAATGAATTGGTTACGCAGTGGAAAACAAGGCTGGAAACAATTGAACAGTGACTGAAGCTCGCAAAAAACAAGAGTACCTTGGAGTGCGGCACCCAGTGCAATATTGGTTGACTACATTCCACTGCCAAAGACATATGATTTCCATTATTTTGGCTCCCGTACGGCAGCTGATGGTGGCACATTTGTAGACGTTCGAGGACGAGTTAAAGCCACCTGGTTGATGAGGTGCCTGGTCATGGACGGTGCCCTCAGTTACTGCAAGTTTCCCTTGTGACTCAAATCGAATATTACCGCACAGTCGTTCGTCCGGTGATACTGGGTGGGGTGGAATGTTTACCGGCCACGAGTAGACACGAACAAATCCTGCAATTAACGGCGGTGCACGTCCTTAGATCGACGTTGGGAATTACGTGACTAGACCACACTAAGAACTAAGAGGTAAGGAATACCCTGAGGGTTGCCCCGAATCTCTCCCCCTCAAAAAAGGGAGAGCGAAGACTTAGCTGACATGATCATGTGGTCAGAGCTGACGCAGAACCTATTGTGAAGCGAACACTTACGCTCAGCCCAGATGGATGACTGTCTCGAGGCTAACCCATAAAGCGGTGGTTGGACTGTCTGAGAGAGGACATGGGAGCTGCTGGTGTTAAACCTGTGGATGCTGAA
Source organism: Anabrus simplex (assembly GCF_040414725.1). Classification (NCBI taxonomy): domain Eukaryota; kingdom Metazoa; phylum Arthropoda; class Insecta; order Orthoptera; family Tettigoniidae; genus Anabrus; species Anabrus simplex. The sequence goes on from NC_090265.1 coordinate 1,398,761,988, forward strand.
GATCTGAGAAAATGAAGGGGCGAAATACAAGAAGGCAGATCTCACATGAGATGGGAAGAACACAAGGAAGAAGATGATGAAGAAGAAGAAGAAGAGACATTGACTACTTGTGCCGGTTTTGCACCCACTATCTTAGGATCAAGTGGCAGATACTCCATCTTTAATCTCTATTTGCAGTACCGGGTTTGGTGATGGAGTCTCAACTGGCATCGAGGAAGAGGAACGTGCCAGCTGGGGAGGCTTGTCATGCACCACCGGGGGATTAAGGTAAGGGTGTATTTTGCCCAAGGGCAGGTCCGAACCTCCGTAGAGGTGTGCCTGAGCCGGAGTTTACGTACGGTAGGATGGCCAGTTCCTTTCCGCTCCTCCATTCATTCTATTACACACCATTAACAGCGCGTGGCAACCCATCCAAATCTTGACCATGCCCAATGTTACTTAACTTCGGAGATCTCACGGGATCCGGTGTTCCAACACGGCTACGGCCGTTCGCACCGGGGGACTGAATAATGAATAAATGGAACATAATAGAAATATGAAAGGAATATGGGGAAACCAGAGATCACGCTGAAATTATGCCCGATCTCTACTTTATTCAAGCAGAAATGTTACGTGCAGTCACCAGGCCTTAACCCAGGACCAGCGTTAAAGACCGATATCTTTATGTTTTAGATATGGAGGAGCCACCAGAGTGTAATGAAAGTAAATAGTGAAATTTGAACAATCAAATGACACCTAATAATTAAATTAATTAACGATTTACTTAGGCGATCAACAGTAGGCCTAGTTTGATCGTCAATAATATTAAGCTGAATTGCTACTGCTAGTGAGTCCGAAGATTTAAACCTAGAAAGCAATAATAAAATATTCAAAGATTAATAGGAATTGTCATCTACCTAATATGAGAACCTACGAAAATGTTATGGATTCTTTCAAAATTACATCAAATGAATTTATGTAAGCAAAATGTTTAAAACCTTATCAATTTTGCAATTACAGGAAACAGGCATTAAAATTTTAATCTATATTCCATGATAAAACTTCAGCCGTATTATCCATTTGACGTCTCGAGCAAAATAGAATTAAGGATATCATAATATAAACAGGTGATGTCCAGTTTTGCATGATTCTAAATCGTATGACCATAAATTATGGGACCAATAGATTTATGTGAAATCCGAACCAAAGAGATGCCATTGTCCGTCTTGAAAATCACACTTCCACGTTTTTTTTCTGGAGAAGGCAGTTCGAGGCTCCTAAAAACATCCTCTGTATCCCCTTCCTGTCGTCAGAGGTGACTAAAAGGTGCCTCAGGGACTCTCAACTTAAGAGCGCTCGTCGCGGGCGCTTGGCTGAATCCTGGCATTTTTTCCACTTTCTTGCGCCAGGCTTATCACTTTCATCTATCCGACCTCACTTCATCAATTATTTATGTTTACGAGGCCTACGGAGTCTTTCTTTTCAGCCCTTCGAGCCCTTTGTCTTTCATTGGCTGATATCTTCATTTTCCGAATTGTCGGACCACTTCCAATTTTTCCCTATGATTAATGTCAATAGAGGATGGTTGCCTAGTTTTACTTCCTCTTAAAACAATAATCACCAACACCACCACCACACTCCTAAAATGATTTTCAGCGGTTTCCCATTTTCACACTCTGTATCTTAATTACGGACACTGTCACTACCTTCCCAGTACTGGCCCTCTCCTTTCCAATCGTCGACGAAAGCTGCAGTTGTTAGTGATATTTTAAGTTCGTTCGTTCGTAATCAGTTTACCCTTCCAGGGTCGGTTTTTCCCTCGGACTCAGCGAGGGATCCCACCTCTACCGCCTCAAGGGCAGTGTCCTGGAGATTCAGACTTTGGGTCAGGGATACAACTGGGGAAAATGACCAGTACCTCACCCAGGTGGCCCCGCCTGCTATGCTGAACAGGGGCCTTGTAGAGGGATGGGAAGATTGGATGGGACAGGCAAGGAAGAGGGAAGGAAGCGGCCGTGGCCTTAAGTTAGGTACCATCCCGGCATTTGCCTGGAGGGGAAGTGGAAAACCACTTCCAGGATGGCTGAGGTGGGAATCGAACCCATCTCTGCTCAGTTGACCTCCCGAGGCTGAGTAGACCCCGTTCCAGCCCTCGTACCACTTTTCAAATTTCGTGGCAGAGCCGGGAATCGAACCCGGGCCTCTGGGGGTGGTAGCTAATCACGCTAACCACTACACCACAGAGGCGGACGATATTTTAAGTACGTAGGAAAATTAATCTGGTATGCCCTGCAATCCGTGGTGACTTTGGTAAAACGTCAGTGAACAAGGAATAATCTGTTCCTCTCCAGAAACGAGAAATACTATTGGACTTTCGGAAGGGAAGGACGAGCAGGGAGATGCTACCAGCTACGACCTATTATGTTACGGCGGTTTGAAAACCTGTTTGGGGATTAAGACGGCCTAACAACAGATATTTTCGAAAACTCAAAATTATTCGTGATCATGAAATTACATTGGCATCAAGGACCGGACATTTGAACATTTACGTTCTTTCTCTCTCTCTCTCTCTCTCTCTCTCTCTCCCCTCCTCCTCGAGGTCAAGTTGTAGGTGCTGTTAAAGAGGGTTCATTTTTGTCGCTGAACCGGCGACAGGGCTACCTATTTTCATTTAATTTTGTAACACTGCAGTTTGTCCTGTTGCTATAAATTTTACATTCATGACAATTCACAGTGATTAACTTTTTTTATTATCATGTCACCTTAGGCACTGATGCCCTCTCTTATTTTTAATTTTTTGTAAATTTATTTTTTCTATTTTTTATTCGTTCGGGGATTTCCCCATTTTCCCCATTCATCCCCTCTTTTTGGATCAGTCCCCCTTATCCATGTTCATTTGACGTTATCGTGATATCTCAGATTAAGCCGTGTTACGAAGGATAGCCAAAGGCGAGCACACACTACACGCAGTAAGTAAAAGTAATAAGATATTTTGGCTGAAAAATACGGAGCGAAATATAGCCTATCACTATGAACTGATGAAGGTGTTGGATGAATGATCGTAATATTATGCAGTTTGGCAGTAGTGTGCAATCATAGCATTTGCCAGTGATAAGCCAATACATTGGCGTAAAGTACACTGCAACTTAATGTAGTGCTGGTAACAGGTTTAGATTTAAGAAACTGTAGAAGATGGTGCTTCCTAGAATCTGATAGACAGATAACCGTAATCCCTTCTGTGCTGAGGCGTAAAATACATACATGGTATATCTTCCTGTCGTAAGAGGTTACTAAATATGCTGATTTCCAACTTACAGCGTATGTTGGTCAACCTCCGAGTCCGTAGTGAGTCTTGCATTGCTTGTGCCACCCCCCTGACTTTTATATTTCCTATCTGACCTTCCTTGGTACTCATATCCTCTTTCACTCACAATAGTCTTAGTTTTCGTGTCCAAAGGGATCCTTCATTTTCACACTCTCGTTTACTTTCTTTCACCGGTGTCTTCATTCATCGGATGATCAGACCTCTGCTATTATTCCCTCTGATTAGTATTGAGGGGATGATTCCGCATGAAAAGTAGCCACAACCACACCACCACCGCAACCATTTCCTCCAAGAGTAACCATGGGTCTTAAGTCGTCTTTTTCCTCCTGTTTATATCCACAAATAGAAATTTTGGGATTATATCCTTTTTTTGCAAGTGGTTTTACGTCTAACCGACAGAGATATGTCTTATGTCGACGATGGGACAGGAAAGGGCTAGGAGTAGAAGGGAGCGTCCGTGGCTTTAATTAAGGTACAGCCCCAGCATTTTCTTTTTTCTTTTTTTTCTAGGGGCTTTACGTCGCACCGACACAGATAGGTCTTATGGCGACGATGGGATAGGAAAGGACAAGGAGTTGGAAGGAAGCGGCCGTGGCCTTAATTAAGGTACAGCCCCAGCATTTGCCTGGTGTGAAAATGGGAAACCACGGAAAACCATTTTCAGGGCTGCCGATAGTGGGATTCGAACCTACTATCTCCCGGATGCAAGCTCACAGCCGCGCGCCTCTACGCGCACGGCCAACTCGCCCGGTCAGCATTTTCTTGTTGTGAAAATGGGAAGCCACGAAAAACCATCTTCAGGGCTGCCGACAGTGGGGTTCGAACCCACTATCTCGCGAATACTGGATACTGGCCGCACTTAAGCGACTGCAGCTATCGAGCTCGGTATTTTTTATTTTACTCTTTATTAGTTGCTGTTCGCTTAAGACTTTCGCTGAAATGTAAGTTGGTCCGTCCTCTATTATTACACAGTCATGATTATCTCCTCAGTCCATTTACTCCTTTTATGATTTAATTTTACTTCAGTGATCACCTATAGCTGCTTATACCTTTCGCTCCTAATGATGGTACCGGAAGTGTCTGAATAGTGCTAACCTGTCTGAGAAGTTTTCATTCCTTGTATTTTATGCCCACGGAACACATTCTAAACGTCCCAGTCTTAATCTCCATAGCTTTTGTTAATGTCCTACGTTGTGCCGGCAGTATTTAATAAATCGCAATATAACGCTCAGATTCAAATTGTTCTCGTAAATACTTTATTACATTTTATGAATGCGTTGTGAATGTAACACATACAGCATTTAATCTCCATACAATATGTCGAAATGTCGTAGAATGTCGCCACTTTAAATAGAATGTCTAGTGTAAGATGATGAATACTTCGACACCACTAGCAGCATCAATACCAAATTTAGAAACATATTTTGTTAATATTACATCATATACAAAATTAATGATAAAATTATACATACATGACATTAACAAAGTACTTATTAGGGAAAATTACGGTTCTAACACCTATTAATGTTCACAATAAGTATGGCGTTGGTTGTATAGTCAGCACAGGAGTATTGTTAGAACATCTATGAACAGGATATTCTAATTCACTGATGTGTGCTGTGTGTATTAAAGAACTTTAACTATCTTAAAACGTAACTATATTTTTTACACGTTAATATTCTTGATAGAAGTGTTACTTACCTGTACAACCCGATGGCCAGTCTCATTTCTAATGCTCGTAATGAGAAAAGTAAAGCGTTGTGCGGAATCATGTGGTGAACATTGAACTTCTTGACTGGCATCAGCAAATATGACATGTAGAATGAATAAGGTTAATGCAAGTAATTCATTCATCATTATTTTCTTCTTCCTGTAGAAAAAAAAAGAGTCTATTATCTACTAAATTCTATAGAAATATATATATATTTTCAGAAGCAACGTTCAAGTTTTAACTTGCATTATATACCGTACATGGCAAATCAAAGACTAGCTCTAGGAAGCACACAGCTCTCAGCAGTATGTTCGGATACTTCATCTTTCTGGCATAATACCTGGGTAAGAGAGGCTCCTGGAAGAACTATCTCCGGAACTTCTCAGAAACCCTCTTATCTTCGTCAGTACTAAGAAGAAATCTGGATTAAATTATACTCTCAAATAATACTGACCATCAGTTTGTACCCGTCATTGATAGGAATATAAATTCATGCGGGTATAATTATTTTATCACTATTTTAATGAGAAATTTAGAGAATCTTACATATTTATTTGGTTTTGTCGTACAATTTTTTAGAACAATTGCTGATAATTTTCCTCCAAAGCAAAAAAATATTCAGCTGTATGAAGTCCCTAAAAAACAACGGGTGGCCTCCACTTCAATATAATAATAACACGGTATCAAGAATATCATCGTTAGACTGAGCGACGCCTCTAAAATTTACAGTTACTGTTTACCTTGCGAATAGTTCAAAAGTAGTGGACTGATTAGGGAACAATTAGTTTTGGGCCTTACTGAATACTATGAAGCTCTATTGGATGATCAAAAAAGATATCATCCACTTAATGGTAATGGATGTCCTAGTGTAAAATAATACATAGTAATTAAAATATGCTAATATTTACTGCAGTTTTAAATGGAACGAGGTATATTGACAGAATTATTTAGTGTATGACATTTAGTGCCGGGAATGTCCGAGGACATGTTCGGCTGGCCTCTGGTGCATATCCAAGGGTGACCTGCGCCTCTAGATAGGGTATGAAAATGAGGTAAGGGGAGGGTAAAACTAGGTCTGTACATAGCCTACTCCTGTTGATTAATATCAAGGAGTCCGCTCAATGCTGTAACGTCTCCATATGGGGGACGGATCACCATCAAAAGCGTCACATGCCCTCACTGCGTATGAACACTGCGTAGAGGTTTGAAGTTGAATTCAGAATTTTGGTACGCGATCTAGGCTAACATCCTGATGGTCAAATTTCTTTCCATCAACGAGACTCGAATCGGCTAACTATGTTGTCAGATGATGAAAACTTGAGCAGGCTGGCATCGAAGCCATTACTTGCAATTAAGCTGGGTAGGTAATTAATTAAGACACCAGAACATCGCTGCATGCCTGCCGTTGTAGCACAAGCTGCCCTTAGCATGTCAAATGAGTGGTTCTGAACAGGAATCCTGCAATTACTTTGTTTGGAGTAATAAACGATTATATTAATAGACAAACGAATCGTCGTTGAGGGAGCGATATTTCGCTATGTCACTGACTTCCTTGAAGTGTAATTTTTCAGCGGCTAACTTCGTACACTCCTGTGTTCAATCTGATTTTGCAGGACTTACGATGAACCGACCAAATACTCAGCCGAACATTACTCTGCTGGTGGGTGCACCGACATGCTTGCTTTAGCACATAAAAGACTAATTTACTGAAATTATTGGGAGTTATATAGAAAATGCATATGGCCTTTTTTCGTATAACATCGTATTTTACGTGCACTACTGTGATTTATTTGGTGATATGGCTAATCTGACATTTTAGCGGATAAAACATGCCCAAGTTCAATAAATATCCAAATATTAACATTTTTGATAAGGTTAGTTACTGAATAATTCGAATTTTTAATTTATTTACCAACTTTTTTCATTTCTTTGAGGGTAATTTCATATCCAGCGTTGTTCCCGTCTTCATGATCTCCATTACTCGGGACTTCGAAAGAAATATTTCCTCATATGTTGAGAAGAATTTTCAAAATATTGTTTCCATCTGTTCAGCGATTACTCAGGGTCTACAAAGAGTTCAGTTGATGTATCCAATACACTATTCATTCCCCCTTCTCTTTCCTCTTCCTAATAATTTTTATTAGACTCCGGAAAGATTTCCCTGCCTCTCCAGATTATTACTGAAATTTCCCCGTTGCTTCTTCTTGAGCTCTATAACGATTAGATTCGCTCTATTTCTTTCATATATGCCCCATTCCTTATAAACAATAGTTATGTTTATAGCCATTTTTGATACGCCCACTTCTTACGTTCACGAGTTGCCAGAAATCGTTATTCCGCAAAGATGTTCACATTTTCCTTGTTTGTACTAAGACATTCCCTCGCTGTTTCTACTGCGGTATTACTGCGTCAAATGTTTTCTTTCTGTATATCCTGAATCTGTTGACTGTTTATTCTTTGAAATATCCATGCATGTCTGTCTAATTTCCTTTTACTGGAGATTTTCTACCCTTATCCGACTGCAAACAGCTAAGCTTAGAGATACTTAGTTCACAGCAGATCAGATAGCGGTGTCTATCATCAAAATATTCCCGGGTTATCTGTACATATCTACCAGGTCTTGTGATGTCGAAGTAAGTTGTAATATAGTTAATATGGATCTGACCCCGCTACCTTCAGGTGAATAGCCTTATACTTGAAGAATAACTCGCAACTACTACTCCTATATTAGCACAGACGTCCAATAAACGCTTTCAATTCTTTTTGTTTCCATATTTTCTCCCACAATTACCCAAAACCTTCCTGCGTAATAATAATAATAATAATAATAATAATAATAATAATAATAATAATAATAATAATAATAATAATAATAATAATAATAATAATAATAATAATAATAATAATGATATGGGTTACTCTAGTCACGTCCCAGTTCGTGAACCATGGGCAACGGCTGAGTGGTCGAGCAAGTGGTCCTGAGAGTCGGGATACTACTTGCTACGGAATGGGAATAGGCATCTCGGATATATACTGAGTCATGGCCCTCCTTATGCTCAGGCGGCTAGGAGTATACAATCCACCGGTGGTCACTAACCCATTAGAGGAAAGATCCTCACTTGGACTATGTAGAAGCTGCGTAGCGTCATGTTTCACGAATTTACCGATCTCAGAACAGTTTAAGCCAGCCTCGGACTAATGGGAGTAACGAAGTCCCACTCCCATTTGACAGAAGAGGGACTCCTTGTAAACAATTTGGCGAACGAAATAGAATTCGATGGGGAGCTATCAATATTAATGGGGCTTACGGAAGAAAGAAAGTAGAACTGACTGAGTCAGCAAAGAAGATGCATATGGATGTGTCAGGAGTAAGTGATATTCGGGTAAGGTGAGATAACTAGAAAGAGATTATAAAGTTTACTTATCGGGTGTTAAAAAGGGAATGGCAGAGTAAGGGGTAAGACTGTTTATCAGGGATACTATTGCACGCAACATAGCTTCTGTTAGGCACGTAAATGAGCGAATGATTTGGGTAGATTTGTCAGTTGGAGGAATTAGGGCGAGAATTGTCTCAGTTTATTCACCAAGTGAGGGTGCAGATGTGAATGAAGTTGACAAGCTTTATGAAGGGAGAACAGCAAGGGTAGGTTAGTGGTAATGGGCGATTTCAATGCGAGAGTTGGAAATAGAACTGAAGGATACCAAATGGGGATTGGTAAATGTGGGTACGATTCGGAAGCTAATAGGAATTGGAAGCATTTGCTGGATTTCTGTGCTAGTAGGGGTTTATCAGTTACGAATACATTCTTCGAGCATAAGGCTATTCACCTCTACCCATGGGAGGCTAGGGGTACCAGATTAATAATAGACTATATCTTAACCGTCTTCGAATTCAGGGATTCAGTTAGGAATGTACGGAATTTTCAGGGATTTTTTGATGATACAGACCACTATCTGATCTGTAGTGAACTAAGTACAACATCTCTAGGCCTAGGATAGAGAAAATAAAATATATCTGCAAATGAATAAGGGTAGAAAATCTCCTGGACGAGGAAATTAGAAGTACATGGTTAAGATTAGCGGGAAGTTCCTAACAGTGGACAGAAAGCAGTTTCAGGATAGAGAAGGAGAATGGGTGGCATGCAGGGAAGCTGCAGTGGAAAGAGCAAAGCAATGCTTAGGAGCAACTGTGTGTAAAAATGGGAAAAAGCGAACTTCTTGGTGGTACGATGAAGTGAGAGCAGCTTGTAAACGTAAACAGAAGGCTTATCAGAAATGGCTCCAAACAAGCGCTGGTGCAGAAAGGGAATTGTACGTAGATGAAAGAAACAGAGCGAAGCAAATAGTTGTTGTAAACAAAAATAAGTTGTGGGAAGATTTTGATAATAGCCTGCAAAGGCTAGGTCAAGCAACAAGGAAACCTTTCTGGACAGTAATAAAGAATCATAGGAATGGAGGGAAGAAGAAAATGAAGAGTGTTTCTGGGTAACTCAGGTGAACTCATATTGATCTCAGGAAATCACTGGACAGATGGAGGGAATATTTCGAAAATGTTAACGTAACAGGAAATCTTCTCGGTGGTGTCGCGAACAACAAAGCTCATGGGGAGGAGGAAAGTGATGTTGGTGAAATTGCGCTTGAGAAAGTGGAAAGTACGGTAAATAAACTCCATTGTCATAAAGCAGCAGGAATAGATTATATTAGACCCGAAATGGTGAGGTATAGTGGGAAGGGAGGGATGAAATGGCTTCATATAGTAGTAAGATTAGCATGGAGTGTTGGTAAGATACCTTCAGATTGGACAAACTAGTAATTGCACCTATCTATAAGCAATGGAACAGGAAGGATTGCAACAACTATCGAGGTATCTCACTAGGTTAAAATACCAGGCAAAGTATTCACTGGCATCTTGGAAGGGATGGTGCGATCAGTGGTTGTGAAGAAGTTGTATAAAAACCAGTAAGGTTTCAGACCACCGAGGAACTGTCAGGTTCAGATTTTCAGTATGCGCCAGGTAATTGAAAAATGCTACGAGAAGAATAGACAGTTGTGTTTGTCGTTCGTAGATCTGGAGAAAGGATATGACACGGTACCGAGAGAAACGATGTTCATCATACTGGTGGGCTACGGGTTTAAGGGTAGATTAATAAAATAAATCAAAGGCACTTATGCTGACAATTGGGCTGCAGTGATAATTGATGGTAGAAAGAGTTCTTGGTTCAGGGGAAATTCAGATGTTACGCCAGACTGTAAACATTCATATTTGTTTTCGTAGTTTACGTGGATTATCTGCTGAAAGCTGCAAAGTGGCAGGGAGCGATTCTGTGAGGTGGAAATATAGTAAGTAGTCTGGCCTATGCTGACGACTTGGTCTTAATGGCAGATGGTGCCGAAAGCCTGCAGTCTAATATCTTGTAACTTGAAAATAGGTGCAATGAGTATGGTATGAAAATTAGCCATTCAAAGACTAAATTGATGGCAGTAGGTAAGAAATACAACAGAATTGAATGTCATATTGGTGATACAAAACTGGAACTGGTAGATAATTTAATTTATGATGTGTGTTCTCCCAGAATGGCAATATAGTGAGATTGAATCAATGTGTAGTAAAGCTAATGCAATGAGCTCGCAGTTGCACTCAACGGTATTCTGTAAGAAGGATGTCAGATCGCGGACGAAACTATCTTCACATCGGTCTGTTTTTAGACCAACTTTGCTTTACAGGAGCGAAAGATGCGTGGACTCTGAATATATTATTCATAAGTTAGAAGTAACAGACGTGAAAGTGGGGAGAACGATTGCTGGTACAGACAGGTGGGAACAATGGCAGGAGGGTACTCGTAATGAGGCGATAAAGGTTAAGTTAAGAATGAACTCTATGGATGAAGCTGTACGCATAAGCCACCTTCGGTGGTGGGGTCATTTGACTCGAATGGATGAGGAGAGGTTACATAGGGGAATAATGGGCTCTGTTTTGGACGTTAGGAGAAGTAGAGAGAGACCAAGACGATGATGGTTAGACTCAGTTTATAACGATTTAAAGATAAGAGTTGTAGAACTGAACGCTGACAGCTACAACGGTCTATAATAATGATAATGATAATGGACAGTCAATTGGGTGAATATCAAGGTGGATTTAGAGAAGGAAAATCTTGCTCCGAACAGATTTTTAACCTGAAATCTATAATTCGACACAGATTAATAAACTCCAAAGACATAGTTGTAACATTTATTGACTTTAAAAAAGCTTTTGACTCTGTTGATGGGGAAACCCAAGATAAAGTAATCCGTGAATTTGGAGTTAAAAATAAATTGGCAAACCTAACCCGTGAAACACTTACAGACACTATCTCGAAAGACAAATTTATGGGTGAAGTATCTCGACCTTTCAAAATAAATACAGGTGTTAGGCAGGGCGATGGTCTATCTCCACTCCTTTTCAATTGTGTCATGGAGAAAATTGTAAGAATTTGGAATGAAAAACTAAAGAATCTAAAATATTGCCACTCATGCCGGGGAAGAAGAACAAAGGTGTTGCAATAAATTGCCTAGCATTTGCAAATGACTTTGCCACACTTTCAGAAAGCCTTACAGATGCAGCAATGCTAGTCAATCTCCTTGAAAAGACAGCCAACATGACAGGCTTGAGAATCTCTGCCGAGAAAACAAAATTTTTGACGAATGTAAAAAGTGCCCCAAAGTTTTTAGTAACGGATATTGGTCAAATAGAAAAGGTAAATAAATTCAAATATTTGGGTGAGACAATTCAAGAAAATGGTTTAGAAAAATCTGCTATAGAGGAGAGGATACAAAATGGAAAGAGCGTACGGTATAACTAAGAATACTTACAACAAAAAGTGCTTATCAAGAAAACTTAAAGCACTACAACACAGTAGTGAAACCAGAATGCCTTTATGCCAGCCAATGTCTAGCACTGAACTACAAGCTTGATAAATTAGAAATATTAGAAAGAAGAATTATAAGGAAAATATTAGGTCCTCAATTAATTGCAGAATTTTGGAAATTAAGAAGTAACAATGAAATTTACCAGAACGTAGAAAACATATCAGAAACAATAAGAAAAAGGAGATTGCTATTTCTTGGACACATTTACAGAATGGATGACAATAGACTAACTAAACGAATCTTCAAGTACCTTTGGGAAAATAAATCAACTACCACCTGGATTCAAGAGAAGTAAAGAAAGACCTGGAAAGGAACAACATACGAGAAGAATAATTATTGGAAAGAAAGATTTTTAGGAAGAAAGTCTTACAAATGGAAGGATTCCAAGGGAGGAAGGAAAAGAAGACAGGCACAAAGTGGACTGAAGACAGGAAAAAGAAACACAGTGAAACAATGAAAGAATACTGGAAGAAAAGGAAAGAACAACTAAGAAGGAACAATTGAAATTGTAACGTGGCCCTTAGAAGGCCGGAACGCAAGAAGAAGAAGAAATGATGTATGTGTGTATGTAACAACAACAACAACAACAATAATAATAATAATAATAATAATAATAATAATAATAATAATAATAATAATAATAATAATAATAATAATAATGGGTTTTACCTACATCTTCCTTGGCAGTAATTCCCAGAACAGTAGTTATATCTCGTTTATGGCGTGAAATATTTCAAGTTATTAATTATCGAATTGCAGCTGGCTACTACTGTAAGTATCAGAAATATTGTTTGGTTATTTATTTGAGATGTTATAAACAACTGGAGATTCCCGTGAATGTAATTTTAGTCATCAAATGGCCAAGCGTTCAGATAAATAATCACCGGATCAAAGGCCGTTTACTAAAATGTTACTTCAGTAGCTCACTGAGAATGACTTATCTGATGGACCCTTGACATTCAGACCAACTGACCTGTTTTATCTACAATTGTATGGACATGAGTATTTTCCTTATTTACGTAACAATGTCTAAGGTTGGTCATCCAGACTCTGTAAACTGATAATCTTAAGAATGACCTCTACTAAGTCAAGAGATTCTTATTATTATTGTTATTCACGCCATCTAGGATTCCTGACTGTCAATTCCGACATTCGGTTTTATTTCCCCAGGTTGATGAGAATCGATTATTTACAGGGAGATCTATGGCGGTCTTTTAACTTTTATTTCCGGATAAATACCAGATGTGTCACCAGAGATATTTTACATGCCGACATCATATGATATGGAGTGCTGAACGGACTTTTCATCCACCCATTAAATATCTGATTGTAACTTCCAGGACTGAACTCACGATTTTGGGATCAGGTTGCACTGAAATTCATAAAACCATTTTCTTACGGATGCTGTCTCTTTTTTCTACTTCAACTCTGCTGACACTGTGAATTTCAAGTCGTACTACTTTAATTATTAACACACAGAATGAAGGAGAAAAACGTCCTCAACTTGTTTGAATGTAGTCCTGGCTTAATAAATATTTCAGGAGTTTAGACGGTCGCTTTTGGAAGGGACCGAGATCACTTCATTCACAAGCACACAGACACAGGACAGATTCCCGTAAGAACATCAGGATTTTGTTGACAACAATAGATTTCATTTACAATTGTAGGCCCATGTATAGAAATATTAATGTATGGAAGTAAATACCTAGTAGGAGTGAATTACAGTAGGTATTTTAATTTGATGAAGTAGAGATAATAGTGCCTAGAGTATCAAAAGTAATGAGACAGGAATATTCAGTTTTAGATACACCTTCCTATAATTATTTGTATGTGTAATGACATCTAGGGGCAGCTTAGCTGAGGTGGTAAAGTTGTGCTCGTTTCACGAGGAAGAACGTGAGTTCGATTCCCCTTCATGTGGTCGAAACATTTAACAAACGAAATTTCCAATTTAGGATGTGCACATGGCCCTGAGGTTCACTCAGTCTACCCCAAAAATGAGTACCGTGACCGGCTTAGAGCTAACCACTCTACCCCACCAAGTGCTGAGGTTACGGATAGTGGAAGCCTTTGCTTTTCACCCCTCCCATTGCCTTCATTGTGTGTACGGAGATCACTTTGCTATTTTTTAAAATCAAATTTGATTTCTAGAAAAATCTGCCTAGGCTTACAGTTTATAAAGAGGATTTGGAAAAATTCTGTTCAGTCTTAATCAAGACAATTAAAGTGACGAAAGGAACCAGCCTATCTCGCATTTTAAAATCAGATTAAAATGTGATAAGTAACGTAATACCCGTTTAGACGAGATCTGCGACCCATATATCCGCAACTACTTAAATTACAGTTTTCTTGCTAGCCTAGTGGTCATGTAATGTCAAGATCTCTCAAGGACCGGATGTTCCTTTTTTCACTCCCATCATCGTTCGAAAGTAAAAACCAAGCTGGATGAACTTGGAGACTAACCCCTGGTAAGTTATGATTGGGAATCTAATTTACTTCCCCGCAGTTGAATATTTCGAGTTAGTGTGTTACTTTCTGTCCACATTTCAACGGATTTGATCAGTTTCATCAGTGATTACTTGATGGCGCTTTTAAAATACACTCGGTACTTTCCGAGAAATTACTTGTGTAGGGATTTCAATAATTTTATTTTCCAACTCCATGTTCCCACGTGTGGAAATCCAGACTGAATTTATACAGTACTTGACTGGGATTTAAGACTGGATTCTCTTTGTTTTATCACGTGACAGTCCTAACGAAAATCGGGAGGAATTTGAACCCACGACAGTTGATTTTGAAGTCGAGTTACTAGACCACTGTGCCTATAAGGCTGTTGTCCATTGGATACTAGGTATTTGAAAAGTGATGCCTAGTTAATATTCAAGTCTGAAGAATAACAATAAAATTGATTACAAAATGCATAAGAGTAATTATCAAGCATTTGCATTAATTATATTCCGATCCTGTACACTCCACCTGGTTCATTATAGTTAACAAGAACGTTCCCTTTTTCTTTACGCACAACAGAAAATAAACAAAGTGAATAGTAGCACATGCCACAGTGTTGAACAGTAGAATTTCACTAAGTATTTTCTTAAAACACTCAGTGGTTTGACGCTCGGTATCAATGGAATATGTTTTAAAATAGCCGGGCTGACTGACTCAGGCGGTTGAGACGCTGGTCTTCTGACTCCAGCTTGTTGGTTCGATCCTGGTATACACATTCGTGGGACCCATGAAGTTTATTGAGGAACCCAGTACTGAAACGAAATTATAGACTAATTCTACGACACAAAGGGGAAGAATTCCGACCAACATGTACGTTGTACATAAAGGAAAGCGTAGGAGTGTGAGGTGTTGGAGATCAGATTTCACAAGTTATATATGTAGTGATAAAAGAATAAGGTTTGTAGTGGAAATTTTGGTCGACAATTCGGTGAGATACGACAGACTAATACATTCACTGAATATTATTTAAAGAGAAAGCGTCCGACTCATTAGCTAAATGGTCAGCGTTGAGGCCTTCGGTTCAGAGGGTCTCGGGTTCGATTCCCGGCTGCGTCGGGGATTTTAATAGCCTCTGGTTAATTCTTCTGGTCCTGGAATGGGTGTTTTTTGTTTGTCCCAACACTTTACTCTTCATATTCTGACAACACATTACACTACCAACCAGCAGAGAAGAGCGCAATAGTGATTGCATCCCTCCATACAGGGTTGGTGCTAGGAGAGCATCCGGTCGTAAAACAGGGCCAAATCCACATTTGCTACACAGTTCGCACCCGCGACCCCACAGGTGCGGGAAAATATGTATAAAAAGAAGAAGAAAAATAAGTAACAGTAAGTTGAAAAGTGCAGGTTTCAGCTTAAGAAATATTTACTAAAAGTTCAACGCCGATAGGAAGAGATCATAAATAGGAAACGATTTTTTCCAGGAGCTTCAAGGACTTGTAAATCTCGTCTTAAAGCATGGTGATATAGAAGAGTCACAGCGTACATAGAATCCTCTTCATATTTCGCGCAGACTGCGTGGCTAATTTATTACGGTTAATACATCCTTCCCCAAGTGTGATTATTCCCCTGTTGGTGCTAGCATAGAATTATAAATTCCCATATATGCAGCCTGACGTAAGAGGAGATATCAACTTGGGAGCGTGGGTTCGCGAGCCAACTCCACGAACCAAATTAGTCCAAATATGTTCCTCTGTGTATAGGGCGCTATGATTGGTCCTACGTAAGTAACAGGGCTTTTCTAGTCAATTGATTATACCTCTCCAAGCTGGATATTTCATAGGGGCGTTGTTTGTGTATCAAAACCGCCCTTTCCTTCCCTCCACTTACAAGGGTCCTACCCCCAAGATTTTCCATCATTATCGTCACGCTACTTCAAGGATTGAAAGCATTCACCATGAAACCTATCAGCCTTCAGCTGTGCTATCTGTAGTTCGTCGATGAGTACTATCTGGTTCGGATTCCACATGGCTGCTGATGTTCCAGGAATGGCCTCAGCACTTTCAGCCGAGAACTGCTACCCTCTTGCACCCTCACCATAGAATGTAAAGAGTTGTCCGCCTTAGTAACTACTCTTCCAACGTGTGTGTCCTATGTTAGATCTATTTTATTTACACACCTATGTATTAACATGATTCACTTTCCATACGACCGCTTGATCCAAGCCTATCGAAACAACGCCTACCCTTCCTTCTTTCCTATTGCAATAAGACTGCAGGTATGTGAATTGATTTTCATATTGTTCTTGAGTTTCAACATATTATATACGTTTAGATGGGCTTTTAATAACATGTTTTCGCCAGAGTATCGAAACTTATACAATTGGCCTCATAGAATATGCGGTCACTTCAAAGTTCGTTCAGAAGATCATTGATAAACGCCTTCATTCGTTCACAAAATTATTTTATTTTGCTGTTATCTAAGCTGTTTACGAGATTTCTTCCAGCATTTAATACCAGAGGAAAATATCACCAAGGAGATATTTTGAATAACTATGACTTATCATCAGCCCGGAATGGGCAAATGGAAATTACTGTTAATAATCTTGACTACAGTGGCCAGTATTGGGTCCGTATTGACTTAATCGCAGTAAATATAGAGATGGATGGTCCACGTTGTCAGTACAATGTGTTAAAATTTTATATTTACCTTTCACATTTACATTATATCTAGTACATATTTCGAGAATATTCACATTCTCTTCTTCAGCTAGTTAAGTTCAAATTCGTGTATACAATAAGACCCAGTGAAAAAGGGGGCCCCCTTTAAGAAATATGAAACTATAACAAGTACAATGTCACATGTTAAGAATTGATGGATTGTGGCAGGGAATTATTGTATATGACAAGCTGGAATTTAATTCCATGCCACAATCCATCAATTCTTAATATGTTACATTGTACTTGTTATAGTTTTAGATTTCTTAAAGGGGGCCCCCCATTTACACTTGGTCTTATTGCATGAACGAATTTTAACTTAACTAGCTGAAGAAGAGAATGTGCATATTCTTGAAATATGTACTAGATATAACGTAAATATGAAAGGTAAATATATAAAAAATACACATTATATTGACTAGGCGGATCATCCATCTCTATATTTACTGACATGGAAATTTGTCACGAATGCCAGATGCAATTGGATATAATCTATAGATTTTCTCTTACCGTTCCCTCAATTCTGGGGATCGTGATCTCCGAGGAGGCTACGACTCAGTTGTCTCCATCTCTTGCAATCATTGGCCAGACATGAACCACCAATGAGTTTCAACCCAGTTGTCTTCTTCATAATTTTTGACCATTAAGTGTGAGAAAATGTGGCAAGTCTACGATCCCTCTTGCACGAAACATTTCCAAGAATGATCAGTTTTTCTATGCTATCATTTTCACGTCGTATAATGTATCGAAGTAATTTTTAAAATCTCTGCTTACATATTCATGATAATCTGATTCTGGATTAGAACTGGTTTATAATGGAATGACTGGTGTGAAATGCTGTCCAAGCTGTGCGTAACATTCTTCGCCAGCACCACATTTCAAAACAATTGATTATTTTTAGGTCTCTAGCAGGAAGAATACGAGACTAATCTCCATGGAGGAAAATTGAAAATACCAGACAGGATACTACTCTCATTTTCAGTGGTAATAAGACAGAGAAATCCTTCCATAAATGGGAGAAATTCGACATTACATTTTTGGCCAGAGGTGTTATTCTCTTTATCTCAGGAGCAAAGCTAACTGAATTGGAAGTGGCTGAACCAAAGTAAAGTATTTCACAGACCTTCTCCTACTCTTTGAAGATGTCTGCTCGCTAGTTTCTCGGCCCTATCAACAACCATTATTTTGGTGTACTTCATGTTAATTTGTAGACCCATTTGAGCAATGCCATTTTAACACGAGAAATTAACTCTGCCATTCTCTCATCAGCAGCAATGGGTGCGGTAACGTCTGTATAACGTAGGTTGGATATTTTCTTAAGACCAACAGGAAATCCGCCATTTCATTCGTCAAGTGCAGCACTTATGATGCGAGTTCGGAATTTTAGGCAGGAATAGAGCAGAATGCAAACTTCCATAATCAGGTGACAAGTACACTCTAGCCTCTAGAATGGTTATGCAATGAGATGTCCATAAACATTAAGGGCACCGTCCATCAGAACTCCTAGATGTTATGTTACTCTCGCTACATAACAACAATGGGCTAGGCGGCATATTAGTTTGCCTTGCTGGACACCTACACAGGTCGAAGTTATTTTATTCCTTCCTACAGAGGCGGGCCAACAAACCTACTGCGGCCTCCCTCAGCAGTGGATCTCTGTGTGGAATTCTAGACTTTAAAATTGGGTGTTTGTTAACGTCAGATTACATGGTATTTAACGTTGCCAGATTAGCACAGCTCATGTTTAAAAAGAGAATCTACACTGGAACTGAATTCCTCCTTGAAAATAACATGGTTTGTTTAAGTAATTATATATGATTTTCAATGTGTTATGTATAGTGTATGTATATTACGTAAACTGTTGGCGTTTCCACTGTCCTCTTCAGTATTTTTGTTATTTGTCTCAACAGAGCATATTTGAAGACTGCCTTAAGTTATCATTCCCATGTGAATTGTGGTCGATATCAGGTGAGGGCCAGGTTAAAGTAGGGAACATATAAGGAGGAGAGCCAACAACACATCTATCGCATGTTCATTCATCCCTTTACGGGATCGGGTATCCTTATCATAATTTTCCAGAATGTTCTGCCCAGCGCCATGTCAGGGATTAAATTATTTGGCTTACTGTAGTAAGTGAATGTTTTATTTTAGGATTTACTTTACCTGTTTGAAGTGATTTGTTGTAGATTTCTTGATTGTCACGTTGACTGATATATTTTCGAACACTTTTTTAGATTCAGATTTATTGTTGTGTTTAAGTTTTACATTAGGATTATTTAATTCAATTTTAACGTTGTCCCTGTAGCAGTCCAGATTGTGCGGGAGGAAGTTGATCCTTTCAAACAAAAATAAAAGGAACATATAAGTGTAGGCATTTACGCGTAGCGCTATTGGAATGATGTACACGATGTGAACTGTCAGTAGGAATGTCACCAATCAGCATAGCTACCCTCAAAACTGTTAGTTTTAACACTAATTTCGATTATTTTTAACATTTCATTTTTTTAACCCTTCTCAACCCTCACGCCGATTGAGGCTGAACTTGGACTTAAACGGCATCCAGAGTGTTACAATTCACCTCAGCAACCCTGAAAACAATACATTCGTCACTAATATAGGACGTTTTTCATAATTTGTACATGTCAGCCCCTCTCTTAAGGGGTGAAGAGACGTCGTGCCCCCACTGTATTTTGTTTCTCCGATAGTGAATAACATCTGTTGGGAGCTAAGTAGTATAATAGACGGGTTCTGCGGCCTCCTCCTCCTCCGGCTCTCGGGAGAGGCCTCCTCCTCCTCCTCAGCCAGTGGCCTCCCAGTGGCCACCTCCTCCTCCTCCTCAGCCAGTGGCCTCCCAGTGGCCTCCTCCACCTCAGCCAGAGGCCTCTTCCAGTGCTGCCAACTTAACCTAACTAGCGCGAGATAAACAAAGCCACGTGCTTTTTGACAGACAACAACGCACCGCTAACCTCAGTACTGCCATCTTGACGGGCCTAAACCTCAGTAGTGCCAACTTAACCTCACAAGCGCGACGCAAACAAAGCCACGTGCTTTTTGACAGCCACGTGCTTTTTGACAGATTTGTAAACAAAGCCACGTGCTTTTTGACAGCTGTCATCGACAACAACGCATCGCAAACCTCAGTACTACCATCTTGACGGGCCTAAACCCCAGTAGTGCTAACTTAACCTAACTAGCATGAGGTAAACAAAGCCACGTGTTTTTTGACAGCCACGTGCTTTTTGACCGATTTGTAAACAAAGCCACGTGCTTTTTGACAGACAACAACGCATCGCTAACCTCAGTACTGCCATCTTGACGGGAATAAACCTCGGTGGTACCAACTTAACCTAACTAGCTCGAGATAAACAAAGCCACGTGCTTTTTGACAGCCACGTGCTTTTTGACAGCTGTCATCCGCCATCTTTAAACTACAGAGCGCTGTGCTGCCCTCTTTCGTCACCTGTCATCGGCAGTGCTGCCATCTTGGCGGGCCTAAACCTTAGTGCTACCAACTTAACCTCACTAGCTCGAGATAAACAAATCCACGTGCTTTTTGACAGCCACGTGCTTTTTTGACAGCTGTCATCCGCCATCTTTAATCTATAGAGCACAGTGCTGCCCTCTTTAGCTACTTACCTTTGAAATGTGGTGGCGGATAATTTGAAAAATGCTTTTTGACAGCAGCCATCTTGCATCGCAAACCTCAGTGCTGCCCTCTTTAGCTAGATACCTGTGGTAGCAGACAATTCCACGTGACAGCAGCCATCTTTAATCAAGAGAGCACCGTGCTACACTCTATGTGGTGGCGACAAATTCTAAATGCTTTACAAACCCATGTGCTTTTCTGACAGAGCTGTCATCCACCATCTTTAATCACCGTGCTGCCCCGGTGACGGCAAATTCCACGTGCTCTTGTTTAGAAACAAAGCTTTTAATCCAGAGAGAACAGTGCTGCCCCGGTGGTGGCAAATTCTACGTGCTTTTTTGACAGCTGTCATCCGCCATCTTTAATCCAGAGAGAACCGTGCTGCCCTCTATGTGGTGGCGGCAAATTGAAAAATTCCACGTGCTCTTGTTTGAAAACATACTCACGTGCTTTTTTGACAGCTGTCATCCGCCATCTTTAATCTAGAGAGAACAGTGCTGCACTCTATGTGGTGGCGGTAAATTCCATGTGCTTTACAAACCTATGTGCTTTTCTGACAGCTGTCATCCGCCATCTTTAATCTAGAGAGAACAGTGCTGCACTCTATGTGGTGGCGGCAAATTCCACGTGCTTTACAAACCTATGCGCTTTTCTGTCATCCACCATCTTTAATCTAGAGAGAACAGTGCTGCACTCTATGCGGTGGCGGCAAATTCTACATGCTTTACAAACCTATGCGCTTTTCTGTCATCCACCATCTTTAATCTAGAGAGAACAGTGCTGTACTCTATGTGGTGGCGGCAAATTCTACGTGCTCTTATTTGGAAACAAATTCTACTCGCTCTTCAGCTGTCATCTACCATCTTTAATCAAGAGAGCACCGTGCTGCCCTCTTTGTGGTGGCGGATAATTTGAAAAAATTCTTTTCGACAAGCAGCCATCTTTAATCCAGAGAGAACAGTGCTGCCCTCTTTAGCTACTTACCTTTGAGGCGGTTAATTTGAAAAATTCTTTTCGACAAGCTGCCATCTTTAATCCAGAGAGAACAGTGCTGCCCTCTTTAGCTACTTACCTTTGAGGCGGTTAATTTGAAAAATTCTAGCTGCCATCTTTAATGAAAAGGGCATCGTGGTGCTATCTTGCGGGTAATATTTTACGTCACAGCTGTCATCCACCATCTTGCATTGCTAACCTTAGTGCTGCCCTCTTTAGCTACTTACATTTGACAAGCTGTCACCCGCCATATTGCATCGCAAACCTCAGTGCTGCACTCTATGTGGTGGCGGATAACTTGAAAAAATCTTTTTGACAAGCAGCCATCTTTAATCAACAGAGCACCGTGCTGACATCTTTAGCTACCACCATCTTACATCGCTTACCTCGCTGCTGCACTCTATGTGGTGGCGGTTAATTCGAACAAGTTTAATCGGGTAAGCTAGAGTAAGCACGTGCTGCAGTGATGACGTTATCATGCATGTTTAAACCCGTTCGTTGACTAAAAGCTTTAGTCTTCGGGAAACAGTGATAGAGTGTGGAGTGCAAACAAGACGAAAACATTAATAGTTGATGTGCAAGGCTTTAAAGTAAACGGAAACAAGTTTGTGTTTAAAGAGGTGGCTGTGTTAGATTGCTGTGTGTTGTGGGCACCAAAACTTGTTAGTTTAGTATTTAGTCCACCGTTCCCTTACTGTTTGCAAACAGATGAAGATAAAAAGCAGACTCAGTGGATTGAAAACAATTTAGGTTTGAAGTGGGAAGAAAAAGGAATACCTTATCGTTTTCTACCTTTAATGATGAATGCACATTTGTCAAGAGCAGATCTTGTTCTTTTAAAGGGTTGTGAAAAGAAAGAATGGTTGCGTGATTTTCTACCATCATCATGTGAAGTTATCGACATGCATGAATTGGGGTGCCCATCATTTAAAACTCTTCCGAAAGAGCATAGTAGAGAAACAACTAAACAGTCTTTACAACATGTATGCATGCTCTTTGATTGGTTGTGTCGCAGTGCATGTCGGGAAGTGAACAACATATGTAAAGTGCAGTGTCGAAATAACCTTAGTGTAAAAGAAACATTTGTAGAGTAAAGACATCATGTCATTTCTAACAGATACTAAGTGTAACGCAGTTGAAAAGGCGATCGTAAAGTTTTATGCATGCAAAAAGAAACTAAACACTTTTACTGAAGAAGAGTTAAATGCATTACCAAAGGCATTTTTGGTCAATGTAGCTGCGAATGCTGTAAAGAAGATTTGGGATAAGGTGCCTCGTGAGTGGACTCAAGATCCTGTTTTGTCAGAGCTTCAAACGTGTAGTTTACATCATGAACACGTGAGTTTCGCTAGAAGACCTTCTGTGAGACAGTGCCGTACATGTCAACTAATTAAACTGTATCACGGACCTAAAACTAACGAGTTGTCTTCGCTTATAAACACTTATCATGGCTGTGGAGAGAGTAAACAAGGAAAAGGTGAAGAAACGTGCTGGGAGAAAGATGAGGAAGCATGTTGGGCGTGGACTCATCAATAGAGTGATTGATCTTCTTTTCTTCGTGCTTCATCTCCCCTGCGGCCCTAGAACACGTTCGCCTGATACGTAGTTACATGCTGCCTGCATAGAGTGTAGCTGTTAAAATCTGCTTCGTAAAGTTATGCTGTGTGTGTGTGTATGTGTTATTACCTAGTGCTTTAGCTGCTCAGAAGAATATAGCAGCACTTGTCGTTGTTGGTGCAATAAAACGAAAAACTGAGTGACAAAGACCGTAACATGAACAAAGGATAAAAATGTATGTATATAGTCTAAAATAAATATGAATTGTCAAAACATATTACAGGTGTTGTTTAATCCTACAGCATGTCCTAGTGACTTAGAAGAAAGGAAACGTAGAGGATTAAAAGAAAACACACATAAGATTTAAAGTACATCCTCTTTATTAATCCATGAATTAAAGCTGTTATTAAAACCAAGCCATTTAACATACAGTTTATTACCACGACGTCGAATAACACGTTCAACTAAATAGTGATCAGGATATTTTGTTTTCTGCAGTTCTTCGATGTAGAATCCTCCTTCAATAGGCTGTCCTCTGAGATCGCGAAGTAAATACGTAACTGGATTAGTAAGCTTAACACTTCTGATTTGAAAAATTTTAGTGCTCCAGTTAGGTGTGTATCCTTTTGCAAAGATAGACTTGTGTTTGCTGATGCGAACGAAATCACCTTCTTTAAAGCGATAGCGACGTGGATCAGCTGTTTTGATTACAAGATGAATAGCATCTAGACGAGGTGTATTCTTTGTAACAAGACGTGGCTTTGTTCCGATAGTGCGATGAGGTGTATCGTTGTAGGTAGATAAAAGTCTAGGTAGCAGATCAATCCAACGATATGAACCTTGCGCTGTAAATTCTCGCCACATCATTGTTTTGAGTGTACGATTAAAGCGTTCTACAACACTTGCCTTGAGATTACTGAACGTAGAGTAGTGTTGAATGCCAAGTAACTTGAGGTAAGAAGAAAAATCCTTGTTGTAAAACTCTTTACCTTGATCAGTTTGAAGAAGCCTTGGGCAGCGTTTCGATTCTTCAACAATATGTTTAAATGCTTCTTTAACTTGAGCTGCTGTTTTAGAACGCACGGGTTGTGCAAAAGCAAACTTTGAGTACACATCGATAACAGTAAGTAGATACTTATAGCCCTTATTACTAGAAGCATATGGAATCATTTCTACTAAGTCTGCTTGCCAGAGATCATCTTTTCCTCGTGTAATAACGCGTCTGCGACAGTAGGTGCGACGTGCCGGTTTATGTAACTCATGTGCGATGTTTACCTTTACAGGTGAGATCTTCTCTTGACGAGCCATTATAAAATAATACCGGCATAACGTAGTTCTCTTTCTATTTCTAGAATTTCTGATCCGTGACCAGTGTGACCAGCCTCTTGCGATGCTCTTAAAAGTTGTAATCGTTCAACGAGTAAGTTTGGGTCATTCCAGTATCTTACATCCACATACGGCAACAAAGGCTTGTAGATAACGTCTAGACTACGTGCAGTCGGAAACAGCTTAGAAATAAACTCACGATACTTGTAACTCTTATTCGCATTTACAGCTTCTGTTCTCTTGTAATTACGTCGTGTTGCATCGGTAGCAAAAAGTATTGCTTTATACTTTTTAAGATCATCTTGTAAAATTATATCCTTGTCAGGTATTCGTGAGAAAAGAAGTTCTAAGAGTCCTTTCGTAGGTTTATAGGTAACACCTTTTACAATGAGTTTGTTGCTATTAATCTTAACATTTGAATTTCCTATCCGGAAACAGTCATCTTCGTAGCGAATACCATAGGTAGTGTCAGTTTGTCCTGTAAAAAGTTTTTCTATATAAGGTGCAAAGAGAGATCCATAGGTATCTTGAATAAAAGTTCTAAACTGATTGCGATATTCTGGTGTAATCATAACCTCAGACAAAGATGGTAGATTTTGCGTCGATGTAGTAGGTGTTTCTGCAATAACATCTGTAGTTAAAAACTCAACACGCTTAGATGGTGATGCATCATTAAGTTCTTCTTCTTCTTCTTCTTCTTCTTCTTCTTCTTCTTCCTTATCTTCCTCTTCTTGATCTACATCCTGCTTCTTCTCTTCCGTATCTTCTTCATGCTTTTCTTCTTCATGCTTCTCTTTATGATATGATGTTTGCATAGAAGCAAAACTTGAAGTAGACTGCGGTAATGAAGTAGAATTAAAAATTTCTTTGAGTGGTGTACTTAGTTGTGTTTTTAAAAATAAATCCGTGTCTGCTTGAATACGTTTAAGCTCTTTAAATTTCCGTCGAATATTGTTTCGAGCTTGGATGATATGTTTTGTGATCTCCTTGCTAGATGTTAACATGATGGTGGTTTTTAATCAAGTAGTTACTGTAATTCTGTGTTAATGCATATAAAATGATCGAAACCCATGCGATATCGTCCATGCTGTACATCACTTTCTTTATCAATAACTAAAAAGCTGTAACGGTGTAATGACCAACATTTAGCACACATACGTTTAAAGTCATCGAATGTCATATCAGTGTTAACATGATCGTTATACACATGTCGCATGTTGCGCTCATCTTGCCGAAAAAGCACAATAACATTTGCGTTGTCGCGTATCAACTGCTTGGGCACACGAGAATAGGTTTGGCACAAATAGATGCAATCAACATATTTATGTCGACCCATACTAAAGAATGCACGAATAACGTTTTGCTGTTCTGTTGCGACATCATCAAAGATCATTAGAGAATTAGGAAGCACATCGTCTGGTGATGGTACTTGCTCATGTGAATTAAATTTAAAATATCTTATTCCATCTTTAACTAGATCGTGCATTACAGTTTGTAGAATAGTATATAGCGGCTGATAGAGTGACTTTGCGAAAACGTAAATATTCTCGAAGCGTATACCATTTACAGAAGTAATAAGTGTGAGTAAAAGATTTGTTTTACCGCATCCCGACGGACCTGATATAATACATCGCACAGTAAAAGGAAACAACGTTCCATGACGTTTTCTTGTAGTTGTACTAGAACTAGGTAAGAGATGTGGTACAATGTCGGTAACAGGTAGCGTGTCTTGCTGCTTTATAATCTTCATGATAACTGAATCATAAAGTACGTAATAGTAATATATATATATTAAACGAAACAAGAGGCAACGGTTAGTTTATGATTTGCTCTTGACTAGTAAAGTCGTGTCCAGCATGGTGAAACAACGATATCCAAACGACATGAAGAAGAAGAAGAAAGTAAAAACTGTTGGATGGAAAGATGTTATAAAGGCTGCGCAAAAAGCTATTCGAGGGGAATACAATCCTCGTGTAGCTATTACTAAGGCGTTACGCGCAGCAAGAGCGAGAATTTCTCCAAAGTGCAGAGCAATATTTAGTAAACGTGCGCGAATTATTCCTGTACCAAAACGAGGAGGATTTCTTCCTGCGCTGTTTGCTGGCTTAGCAGCTTTAGGGTCATTGCTAGGTGGTGCTAGTGCTGTAGCGAGAACTGTCAAAGCTGTAGAAGAAGCGAAACAACAGTTGAAAGAGAGTGAACGTCATAACAAGACGATGGAGGCAATTGCGTTACGAGGCAAAGGTGTGAACATGAAGCTAGCGCCATACAAGAAAGGGCTACTGAATGCACTGCCATATCGAGCTCTAACGCATGATGAAGTTTTTACGTTTGCTAAACAACTAGGAATTCATTATTTTCGAGGAGTGTATATGCGTGATCAACTACCAGCACGTCCACGTGAACGTGGAAGTGCCGTAATTAACTTGGACGACAGTCGTGGACCTGGAACTCATTACGTTGCTTATGTAGAACGTAAATCTAAAGTATGGTTTTTTGATAGCTATGGAGATTTACCTCCTCCTTTTGAGCTCATACGTTATTTCGGAAGCAGTGCAGACATTGTTTACAATAAAAACCGTGTGCAAAACTTTAATACACGCATGTGCGGACGATTATGTCTTATGTTCTTATATCAAACCCAGACAGTAGAGAAAGTGTATTAGTGTCTACGTGATGACGAACAGTGAAAGAACGTTTGCTGTACGTGGAGAAGGACCTGAAACAACCATCTATTTTAATCCGCCAATCGAACTTGGTTATCAGCCGCATAGTCTTGGACTAGTATCGTTTGAAAGCTACAATAAAATCTATAATGTGCGTGATGGTTTAAACAAGTTCTATTACGATGAGTATGTGCTAACACTACCCTCAGGTAGTTATACAGTAGATGATATTCACGACTATATTGAAAGTACGTTAATTGATCAGTTTGGGGAAGATAGTTTTAGTAATCATAATTACAAGTTCTCAATCACTATAAGCAACATTACGCACAAATGTGTTATTGAATCATCATTTAAGATTGACTTCAAATCACAACCTGATTCGATTGGTCCACTGCTTGGATTTTCATCGAGGGAGCTCCTACCGAACGTACGTTACGAGTCTGATCAACCTATAAAACTCTTCGATGATTATAATGTGAACATTACTTGTAATATTATTACAGACTTGAATAGTAATCTACAACATTCGCACGTCCTGCACGACTTTATTGTTACAGAGGAACGTGGATATACTATTTGTGAGAAACCAGCAGTAGTTCTTTATCATCCTGTGTCTGTAAAACACATTAGCAACATTACTCTTAGACTTGTAAATAAACATAATCAGCTTATTCATTTAGATCAGCACGCGTACGTAGCTTACAAACTACATCTTAAACCAGTATGAAAACCATCTATAAAACACGGTGTACATTCCGAAGGCATACTACATGTGTGCAGAGACTCATCGAGTTAACAGATACCCATAAGCAGATACTCCAAGATTTAGGATATACACTACTACAACAGAATGGAAGAAATGCTAGACATTACGAATACAGTAGAAAGTCGTGAAGGTGTAGTACGAAGTGAGCTTCATTCTTATCAACCTTTTACGTTTGGATTAAATAACAATGATGAAATTCATTTTATTATTAATCAACAAGATGTTTACACCTTACCACACGAAAGCTACCTCTATATTGAAGGACGATTAGAAAAGTCTGATGGAAGTGGACCAAGCACTTCACAACTAAACAACCATGCTCTAGCTTTTCTCTTTTCTGAAGCGCGATATGAAGTAAATAATGTTGAAATAGATCGAACGAAGAATGTTGGTATTACAAGCGCAATGAAACTCTACCCTTCTTTCTGTGATGAAGAAAGTAATCTTTTGCGGATGGCTGGATGGTGTCCAAAATCTACTAACAACTGGATGATTAATGAGGATGGAACTTTTACGGGTATGTTATCACTGAAACATATTTTTGGATTCGCAGAAGACTTTACACGTATTATAATCAACGTAAAACAAGAGCTTATTCTAATCCGTGATCGAAGTGATTAAAATTCTCTTAAAGCAGTAGAAACACCTGTAGAATCGAAAATAACACTGCATCGTATACTGTGGCGGATCCCACATGTAACCTTATCTGATCGTGAAAAACTTCGATTGCTCAAGATTGTAGAAAATGATACACCATTACCTATACGTTTTAGAAGTTGGGAGCTGCATGAATATCCTGTGTTACCACCTACAAACAAGCATAGCTGGGCAGTTAAAACATCACGTTTTACTGAGAAGCCCTTGTACATTATTTTTGGATTTCAAACTAATCGTAAATTCAATCACGAAAAAGATAGCTCACTGTTTGATCACTGCAAATTAAGACACGTTAGACTATATCTCAATGGAATTACGTATCCCTACGAAAACATCGACATTAACTTTGAGAAAAATAAGTTTGGGATGCTCTATGACATGTTTTGTAAATTTCAATCATCGTATTATCAGAAAGAAGATCGTCCGCTATTTACACCTCAAGAATTTAAAAATAAAGCACCGATTGTAGTTATAGACTGCTCTTATCATGAAGAATCTATAAAAGAATCTCCAGTTGATATTCGTTTAGAATTTGAAACATCTGAAAACATTCCTGCTAACACAGCAGCCTATTGTCTTATTATTCATATGAGTGATGTTACTTACCATCCGCTAACGAATAATGTTACGAGACTATAAATAAGAATAGATCTTTATCATTTTCATTAGTGTGTGCTTCGACATCGAACGCTATGGAACAAAACTGTAAATGTGCATGCTGTTTGCATGCTCATACGCAACATCTTATTTATGTTTCACGAGTGAGTGAGGCTATTAAGATGTTCTATAAACGTAGATCATCGATGCCGAAACATCTTATTCAATACTTACCACCAGGATTTTTATATACGTACGCTGCCTCTTACGTACATAATTTTTGGGACATCCTTCCTCTACACAGTAAGATGTCAATCGAAGTAGCTTTATGCAGAACTTGTGAGCGACATTACAAGCATCGAGGAGAAAATGGTGATGATGATTGGGATGGACCAAATCCGAGGATTGAACACTGTACACAGTGTATGAATGAACTTTCTCTAGTACTTCATGATGATGATGATGATTCCGAAAAGGAATAACAGCAAGGTAAGAAGTACATGATCTTCTCTGTAAAGCATAACATACTTAGTATAATATATTTCTAAATGCTTTGTTTAATTTGAATGTTGCAGGAGGTATTTCGGAAGCATACGTTGTTAAGAAGCACACCAACCTTGTCAGCAGCAAAAACGAACACTGTTGTAGTACATTTGTAAATAAATATTTGATCGCATTCAAAAAATGTTGTACTTATTGCATTGCTTTACACCGACTTACTCTTAAGAAAAACGATCAGGTCTAAACATGCACAATGACGTCATCACAACAGCACTTGCTTACTCTAGCTTTCCCGATGCATGTTTAAACTCGTTCGAATTTACCGCTACCACATTCCTTTACATCGACTTACTCTTAAGAAAACGGACAAGTCTAAACATGTATGATGATGTCATCACAACAGCACGTGCTTACTCTAGCTTACCCGATTAAACTTGTTCGAATTAACCGCCACCACATAGAGTGCAGCAGCGAGGTAAGCGATGTAAGATGGTGGTAGCTAAAGATGTCAGCACGGTGCTCTGTTGATTAAAGATGGCTGCTTGTCAAAAAGATTTTTTCAAGTTATCCGCCACCACATAGAGTGCAGCACTGAGGTTTGCGATGCAATATGGCGGGTGACAGCTTGTCAAAGGTAAGTAGCTAAAGAGGGCAGCACTAAGGTTAGCAATGCAAGATGGTGGATGACAGCTGTGACGTAAAATATTACCCGCAAGATAGCACCACGATGCCCTTTTCATTAAAGATGGCAGCTAGAATTTTTCAAATTAACCGCCTCAAAGGTAAGTAGCTAAAGAGGGCAGCACTGTTCTCTCTGGATTAAAGATGGAAGCTTGTCGAAAAGAATTTTTCAAATTAACCGCCTCAAAGGTAAGTAGCTAAAGAGGGCAGCACTGTTCTCTCTGGATTAAAGATGGCTGCTTGTCGAAAAGAATTTTTTCAAATTATCCGCCACCACAAAGAGGGCAGCACGGTGCTCTCTTGATTAAAGATGGTAGATGACAGCTGAAGAGCGAGTAGAATTTGTTTCCAAATAAGAGCACGTAGAATTTGCCGCCACCACATAGAGTGCAGCACTGTTCTCTCTAGATTAAAGATGGTGGATGACAGAAAAGCGCATAGGTTTGTAAAGCATGTAGAATTTGCCGCCACCGCATAGAGTGCAGCACTGTTCTCTCTAGATTAAAGATGGTGGATGACAGAAAAGCGCATAGGTTTGTAAAGCACGTGGAATTTGCCGCCACCACATAGAGTGCAGCACTGTTCTCTCTAGATTAAAGATGGCGGATGACAGCTGTCAGAAAAGCACATAGGTTTGTAAAGCACATGGAATTTACCGCCACCACATAGAGTGCAGCACTGTTCTCTCTAGATTAAAGATGGCGGATGACAGCTGTCAAAAAAGCACGTGAGTATGTTTTCAAACAAGAGCACGTGGAATTTTTCAATTTGCCGCCACCACATAGAGGGCAGCACGGTTCTCTCTGGATTAAAGATGGCGGATGACAGCTGTCAAAAAAGCACGTAGAATTTGCCACCACCGGGGCAGCACTGTTCTCTCTGGATTAAAAGCTTTGTTTCTAAACAAGAGCACGTGGAATTTGCCGTCACCGAGGCAGCACGGTGATTAAAGATGGTGGATGACAGCTCTGTCAGAAAAGCACATGGGTTTGTAAAGCATTTAGAATTTGTCGCCACCACATAGAGTGTAGCACGGTGCTCTCTTGATTAAAGATGGCTGCTGTCACGTGGAATTGTCTGCTACCACAGGTATCTAGCTAAAGAGGGCAGCACTGAGGTTTGCGATGCAAGATGGCTGCTGTCAAAAAGCATTTTTCAAATTATCCGCCACCACATTTCAAAGGTAAGTAGCTAAAGAGGGCAGCACTGTGCTCTATAGATTAAAGATGGCGGATGACAGCTGTCAAAAAAGCACGTGGCTGTCAAAAAGCACGTGGATTTGTTTATCTCGAGCTAGTGAGGTTAAGTTGGTAGCACTAAGGTTTAGGCCCGCCAAGATGGCAGCACTGCCGATGACAGGTGACGAAAGAGGGCAGCACAGCGCTCTGTAGTTTAAAGATGGCGGATGACAGCTGTCAAAAAGCACGTGGCTGTCAAAAAGCACGTGGCTTTGTTTATCTCGAGCTAGTTAGGTTAAGTTGGTACCACCGAGGTTTATTCCCGTCAAGATGGCAGTACTGAGGTTAGCGATGCGTTGTTGTCTGTCAAAAAGCACGTGGCTTTGTTTACAAATCGGTCAAAAAGCACGTGGCTGTCAAAAAACACGTGGCTTTGTTTACCTCATGCTAGTTAGGTTAAGTTAGCACTACTGGGGTTTAGGCCCGTCAAGATGGTAGTACTGAGGTTTGCGATGCGTTGTTGTCGATGACAGCTGTCAAAAAGCACGTGGCTTTGTTTACAAATCTGTCAAAAAGCACGTGGCTGTCAAAAAGCACGTGGCTTTGTTTGCGTCGCGCTTGTGAGGTTAAGTTGGCACTACTGAGGTTTAGGCCCGTCAAGATGGCAGTACTGAGGTTAGCGGTGCGTTGTTGTCTGTCAAAAAGCACGTGGCTTTGTTTATCTCGCGCTAGTTAGGTTAAGTTGGCAGCACTGGAAGAGGCCTCTGGCTGAGGTGGAGGAGGCCACTGGGAGGCCACTGGCTGAGGAGGAGGAGGAGGTGGCCACTGGGAGGCCACTGGCTGAGGAGGAGGAGGAGGCCTCTCCCGAGAGCCGGAGGAGGAGGAGGCCGCAGAACCCGTCTATTATACTACTGAGCTATGCTGGACAATACATACATTCTTTCTTAACTTAGGTCGTTTTGAACATTTTATTTTAGCCCCTTCTCATCACCCCATGATAGTGGGGGCTAAACCTTAACGACATATGGTGTGTCACTATTCATATCAGCTATCCCGAAAACTATGGATTCAACATTGATATTGGTCACTCCCTATTGTTTTCATATTTCACCACCGTTCCACCCCGACCCTATGGTGTAATGGGTGACTTACCCCCACAATATATCCTTTTCTACATAGTATTTCATACCTGTACCAATTTTCATTGAGGGTTATGCTGGAACATGCACATATTCATCCACAATCTCGGTCAGTTTCAACATTTTCCACCCCTACTAACCTACATTACGTATGGGGCTGATTTTCGACTAAAATGACATACAGAGAGTCACTATTTATCTCAACGACCAGAAATCAATGGATTCTCGGTGTATTTCAGATTACTTTTATGTGTAATCCCATCAACAACCCCAGTCCTGGAGATTCTAGAGGTATTGTAACTCCACGGTGTTCTTCTCCGAACAGTAGGCCATATGTGTATTAAGTTTAGTAACGGTATCGATACCTGCAGAGGACGGCAATATTTGAGGGTGAATAAGAGCGACAGATCCATGCCATACCCTTCCAGCCCGTTAAAGAAATCCACTGATCGGAGGGACAAAATGCTGGTGTACAGTATCTTAATGGAATACAATATTATTATCAAACATATTTAATAACATATGTAAGTACGTTTAATAATATTAGCTTCATTCCGTATTGAAAAAGCTGAATTATAACGATGTAAGTTTTTACTCATCCACTTATTCAATACATGGATTGAATAGGAGGATGAATACAAATTTATGTTGTTACGATATGTAAGCACTTGGCATTGGAATTTGTCACCTCAAACTAGAGCATAGTACGCAATTACAACTAGAACTTAATAGAAGCACTCTTACATCCTCACAAATGTGATACCATAGTACTTCATTAAAAAAAGACCTTGGTGTGCACGTATTTTACCACACTTAACTACCAGAGTTAATTTCCCAACTGCTACAAAAACAAGAGTTTAAACAATGTTCTCTGCGTACCTTGCACAGTCATTTGGAGAACGCAGAGCCGTGAGCTTTGTTTGCATAATTGTAATGCATTACAAAATTTGCTCATGTGGATAATATTATGCTGTGCTCCCATAATCGTTGCTGGAAAATCCAGCGGAGGCTACAGGCTTAAGCTATTTTAACACGTGTATAATATAGGAGCCACTTTTGTTTCGAAGTCACATGACTGCTACAGTTACGATACTGATCGAATGTAGAAATAATTTAGTTGTCTTTGAGACAGTTTACGGGAGCAAATATGAATTATAATGACTAGATTTGCAAATGACTTCAGTACTTTGCTCTTCCTAAACTCTCTATAACTAATGGACATACAGTCTGACCCATTCGGGAATTCACAAAAATAATTACATACGAAAGTTACAAAACTTGTGTGAAACAGTCTAGTTCTTCACAGGTCGCCATTATGGATATCAGATTTCCTTTCCGAAACTCTTATGGTACTCTTTACTTTGAAATAAAATCCCGCTGACCCCTTTTGAGACACTGAAATCACCAAATAAGAAAAGTCATGAATATGGCAACTTGACAACCACAAACCTGGGATACACTTGCTGAAGACCAGTTACTTTAACACTGAGCATTCTCAGCTGCCGTTGAACTCTTCGATCCAGAGCGCCACAGAGAATTAAAGATGAAGACAGAAAGTCCACTAAACGGAACCACTCATCAGTTCATCTACATCGTTAGATTTATGTGAACACAGTTTTCATGTGAGAGTCGACCTCTTTAGTCTCTAAAACTACGTACTTCATCTGATCTACACTTGGATACTATTAGAATGGAAATAAATGAATACTGGGAACAAATAAAATACCGATGATAATTTATTCTTAAATGTTAGAATTTCTCAAATAATTCAAGAATGAAATATTGGTAAAAAGTATGGTAAATTCATAGTTTAAGGTACGATGAGTTGAAAACATTGCTTCTACAATTCGCTTTACGTTGCACCGACTCACATATGTCGTATGGTGACGATAGAATAGCAAAGGGCTAGAAAAGGGGAGGAAGTGGTCGTGGCCTTAATTAAGGTGGAGCCCCACCATTTACCTGGTGTGAAAATGGGAAGCCACAGAAAACCATCTTCAGAGCTGCTGACTGTGGGGTTCGAACTTACCTCCTCCCAAATGAAAGCTGACAGCTACATGCTTCAAACTGCGCAGCCATTGGTTGAAAACAAGCTTGACCTCCTGCTTCTTGAAAATAGTTGAAAGACTTACGACATCATAAGCCATGCATTAGGTCTCAAAGGGTTAGCAAAACATACACAACTTGACCATTTCACAAGTACCAATTACATGAATGTACAGCGTTTTGAAGGGAATGAGGAGTGGAGACGAAACTTATTTGAATCCACTGAATGTTTCATTTACCCCTGAAAACTATACAACAGTGTTAACCCTTTAGTCTTTTTGAGTAAGACTTTAAAGACATGTGCAATTCTAAATAACGGGGTATTTCTAAGAATTTCCCTATCGGATAGTTAGGATGTAAAAACTGATTAAACTTAAAATTCCAAAGACATGTCGCAACGTATTGGTTATGTTAATGTGTATATACCAGGTGGCTCACGGACGCCGTACTTTCTACTTATAAAGGTCTCGCATGCATAAGTGATAAGTGGGGTGTCTACCAACTGATTTTAACAGGGGAATTACTGCCAGCGGGCAGGTTACGTCAGAATATGAAGAGATAAGAAACAGAGTCACACTCGCAGCATGTTACTCAGCGCTGCCGGTCGAATGCACTCCTTGCATTAGTAAACATCGTTTTCGACCGCATAGTTCTAGGCTGGTGTATTGTACAGCCGCACTATATTTGCTGTCTGCATATCGGCAATGGCTAGTGTGATCAGCAGCGGTGAATACATAGACATTATTTTAATCTGGACAACCTGGTCGGAATGCAACAGAAGCTCCAAACAGACGTACGCCTTCTACCCACATATTTCGCCGAACAGTATTCGTTTTTGTTCCATGCAATCATCTCTTTTTCGAGTTGAATGTCTACACGTGTATAAATAAATAAGTCATTATATTTCATTTACTGCATCTTTGGCGTGTCTACAAACAAAAGCGGCGGTTAGGGGTGGGGTTAGGAGGGACAGTCGCTCCCACCCGCACTTTGTAGAGTAAATATGACATTTATTCCATTTTAGCCAGCTGGAACTAGGAATTATTTTTAAAAAGCTATTTGTACAAGCTTTGTTGTCTTATATGCTAAACCTTTCCTTTATTGTATAGCGCTACGGCAAGTAGTGGAGACGTTGCATGTGTTGTGAGGAAGGGTAGTAGGGGTACAAATTTTTGCCGAGGTCGTGGCCACTGAGTTATAATTCACCCGCTTGCCGCGCGCATTCGTCAGTCTGGCAGTCTCTTTATTGTCTGTTAGTTTCTTAGTGTGTATTCAAATACTAATAGTAATGTTATTTGCTTTACGTCCCACTAACTACTTTTTACGGTCTTCGGAGATGCCGAGGTGCCGGAATTTAGTCCCGCAGGAGTTCGTTTACGTGCCAGTAAATCTACCGACACGAGGCTGTCATATTTGAGCACCTTCAAATATCACCGGACTGAGCCAGGATCGAACCTGCCAAGTTGGGGTTAGAAGGCCAGCGCCTTAACCGTCTGAGCCAATCAGCCCGGCTGTATTCAAATACTAAATGATTATTAATTGCATAATCATGCCGTACATCTATGTAATTATACAGGGCGATTTGGCCGTGGGGTTACGGGCGCGCAGTTGTGAGCTTGCACTCGGGAGATAGTGGTTTCGAATCCCATTGTCGGCAGCACTGAAGATGGTTTTCCGTGGTATCCCATTTTCATACCAGGCAAACGCTGAAGCTGTACCTTAATTAAGGCCACGGTTGCTTCCTTCCCGTAAGTTCTATCTGTGTCGGTGCGACATAAAGTCAATTGTAAAAACAGATATATTTAATTGTAATTGTAATTTCAACGCGAGAGTATATCAACTTTACATTCACCGGACTAAATTATTTCGTTTGTATTATGCTATTTTATAAGTAAATGTAATTAATCAGCCCCGTGGATAAGGCCTATTCGTAAATAATAGTTTTTCTAGATTTTGATTCAATGCTGTATAATAAAATTTTCACTAGGTTTCACAAACATACTACGGGGCATTTACTTAATAAATAACATAACACAAAGAAATAACTTAGGAACGTTGGTAATAGCTCTGTTGAAATACGATTACAACTGAATATTTTTTCTAAAATTGGCTTTACGTCGCACCGACATAGATAGGATTTATGGCGACGATGAGACACGAAAGCGCTACGGGTGGAAAGAAAGAGACCGCGGCCTTAAATAAGGTACAGCCGCAGCACTTGCCTGGTGTGAAAATGGGAAACCACGGAAAAACCATCTTCAGGGCTGCTGACAGTGGTATTCGAAACTACCATCTCCCGAGTGCAAGGTCAGAGCTGCGCACACGTAACCCCACGGTCACCTCGCCCGGTATAATTACATAGAAGTACGGCATGATTATGCATTTAAAATAATTTAGTATTTGAATACTCACTAAGAAACTACAGACACTAAAGAGACTGCCAGACTGATGAATGCGCGCGACAAGTGGGTGAATTATAACTCAGTGGCCGTGACCTCGGCAAAAAAATATTTACCCCTACTACCCTTCCTCACAGCACATGCAAAGTCTCCATTACTTGCCGTAGTGCTATACAAATTGGTTAGCGGCGACGAACAGCATTTTGTGCGTATTTCCGTCAATAATTATGTTAATGATTAAAGAAAATAAACGAAGGAATTAGCAGATAAGATAACAAGGTTTGTACAAACAGCTTTTTAAAATAATTCCTAGTTCCAGCTGGCTAAAGTTGAATGAAAAGGTAATGTGTACTCCACAAAGTGGAGGGGGTGGAGCGACTGTCCCCCCTCGCTGCACCCCCTAATTGCCGCTACTCTTTATAGACACGCCAAAGGTGTAGAAAAGGAAATCTAATAACTTATTTATACACGTGTGGACATTCCACTCGATGGAAGAGTTGCTTGTATGAAACAAACTCTAATACTGTTCGGTGAAGTACGTATGTAAAAGGCATACGTCTATTTGGAGCTTCTGTTGCATTCCGACCAGATAGACCAGATTAAAATAATGTCTATGTATTCACCGCTGCTGATCACACTAGCCACTGCCGATATGCAGACAGCAAATATAGTGCGGCTGTACCATACACGAGCCTAGAACTATGCGGTCGAAAACGATGTTTACTAATGCAAGGGGTGCATTCGACCGGCAGTGCTGAGTAACATGCTGCGAGTTTGACTCTGTTTCTTATCTCTTCATATTCTGACGTAATCTGCACGCTGGCAGTAGTTCCCCTGTTAAAATCAGTTGGTAGACACCCCACTCATCACTCTTGCATGCGGGACATTTATACGTAGAAAGTACGGCGTCCGTGAGCCACCTGGTATATTTTGCTATTTGTTTTACGTCGCACCGTAAGAGATAGGTCTTATGGCGACGATGGTAAATGCCTAGGAATGGGAGGGAAGCTGCCGTGGACTTAATTAAAGTACAGCCCCATCATTTGCCTGGTATGAAAATGGGAAAGGGCGGAAAACCAACTTCATCGTTGCCGACAGTGAGGTTCAAACCCACTACCTCCAGGATGCAATCTCACAGCAGTGCACCCCTAACCACACGGCCAAATTGCCCGTTGGTTAAGTTAATAAGGACAAAAACGAGATCAATTTAAATCGTATTTATGCTGTTTATAGAAATTGTTGGGTGTACGATTAAGAGTCTACAAATACCGAGAGTACGAAGGATAAACTCAAGTCTATCCAAATCATAAATGGTGTTGATTTATTATCATATTTTTCCAATTTCCTTCACATGAATGTAAAAAGAAAATCAAAATATGAGCATGCGAACTTACAAATGGACTTAGAGGGAACAAGATTGTGACAATCCATAACTTTCTCTATGAATGGTTAAATTTAAGAAAAGATGTAGCTAATTTTAAAATGTTGTTTTGGATTCTATTATACCATTTGCTGTAGTCCCTGGCGTTGCCCGGATAATTTTATGATGTTGACCTCTAAAATTTGTATTACCAAGTTAGTTTGTGTGTGAAGGGAATTTTTATAGAGTTCCATTTTTGCATCATAGTAGTATAATGCAGGGATTCGGCGGCCGCCGCCGCCGCACGCCTCCGCCCGCCTCCTCCTCCGCCGCCGCCTCCGCCTCCGCCGCCCGCGGGAAATTTGAATTTTGGCGGGAAATTTGAATTTTTGCGCGAGATTTGAATTTGTAAACAAAGCCACGTGCTTTTTGACAGCTGTCATCGACAACAACGCAACGCTAACCTCACTGCTGCCATCTTGACGGGCCTAAACCTCACTAGTGCCAACTTAACCTCACTAGCATGAGGTAAACAAACCTACGTGCTTTTTGACAGCCACATGCTTTTTGACAGACAACAACGCATCGCTAACCTCAGTACTGCCATCTTGACGGGCCTAAACCTCAGTAGTGCCAACTTAACCTAACTAGCGCGAGGTAAACAAAGCCACGTGCTTTTTGACAGCCACGTGCTTTTTGACAGATTTGTAAACAAAGCCACGTGCTTTTTGACAGACAACAACGCATCGCTAACCTCAGTACTGCCATCTTGACGGGCCTAAACCTTAGTGGTACCAACTTAACCTAACTAGCGCATGGTAAACAAAGCCACGTGTTTTTTGACAGCTACGTGCTTTTTTGACAGCTGTCATCCGCCATTTTTGAGCACTGTGCTGCCCTCTATATCGCAGTAGCTGCAAAATTCGTCACCTGTCATCGGCAGTGCTGCCATCTTGACGGGTCTAAACCTTAGTGCTACCAACTTAACCTAACTAGCGCGAGGTAAACAAAGCCACGTGCAGCTGTCATCCGCCATCTTTGAGCACAGTGCTGCCCTCTTTAGCTACTTGCCTTTGAAATGTGGTGGCGGATAATTTGAAAAATGCTTTTTGACAGCAGCCATCTTGCATCGCAAACCTCAGTGCTGCCCTCTATGTAGACATATCCACGTGCTTTTTGACAGCCACGTGCTTTTTGACAGCTGTCATCCGCCATCTTTGAGCACTGTGCTGCCCTCTTTAGATGTTAAATTCTTCACCTATCATCGGCAGTGCAGTTATCTTGGCAGGCCTAAACCTTAGTGCTACCAACTTAACCTTACTAGCGTGAGATAAACAAAGCTACGTGCAGCTGTCATCCGCCATCTTTAATCTATAGAGCACAGTGCTGCCCTCTTTAGCTACTTACCTTTGAAATGTGGTGGCGGATAATTTGAAAAATGCTTTTCGACAAGCAGCCATCTTTAATCCAGAGAGAACAGTGCTGCCCTCTATGTGGTGGCGGTAAATTGAAAAATTCCACGTGCTCTTGTTTGAAAACAAACTCACGTGCTTTTTTGACAGCTGTCATCTGCCATCTTTAATCAACAGAGCACAGTGCTACCCTCTTTAGCGATTCCACATGACAGCAGCCATCTTTAATCAAGAGAGCACTGTGCTACCATCTTTAGCTAGATACCTTTGAAATGTGGTGGCGGCAAATTGAAAAATTCTACGTGCTCTTGTTTGAAAACAAACTCACGTGCTTTTTTTGACAGCTGTCGTGCAGTTGTCATCCGCCATCTTTGAGCATAGTGCTGCCCTCTTTAGCTACTTACCTTTGAAATGTGGTACGTCATCCGCCATCTTGCATCGCAAACCTCAGTGCCGCCCTCTATGTGGTGGCAGACAATTCCACGTGACAGCAGCCATCTTTGAGCACAGCGCTACCCCTCTTTGTGGCGGCGGGAAATTCCACGTGCTTTACAAACCTATATGCTTTTCTGACAGCTGTCATCCGCCATCTTTAATCCAGAGAGAAGAGTGCTGCCCTCTATGTGGTGACGGTAAATTCCACGTGCTCTACAAAGCTATGTGCAGCTGTCATCCGCCATCTTTAATCACCGTGCTGCCCTCTATGTGGTGACGGCAAATTCTACATGCTTTACAAACCTATGTGCTTTTTTGACAGCTGTCATCCGCCATCTTTAATCACCGTCCTGCCCTCTATGTGGTGACGGCAAATTCCACGTGCTCTTGTTTGGAAACAAAGCTATGTGCTTTTTTGACAGCTGTCATCCGCCATCTTTAATCACTGTGCTGCCCTCTATGTGGTGACGGCAAATTCCACGTGCTTTACAAACCCATGTGCTTTTCTGACAGCTGTCATCCGCCATCTTTAATCCAGAGAGAACAGTGCTGCCCGGTAGCGGCAAATTCCACGTGCTCTTGTTTGGAAACAAAGCTATGTGCTTTTTGACAGCTGTCATCCGCCATCTTTAATCAACAGAGCACCATGCTGCTATCATGCGGGTAATTTCGTCATCTTTAATCCGCAGAACACCGTACTGCCCTCTTTATGGCTACTACCTTAAGCACGTAGTAGCGGGCAATTTGAAAAGTTCTGTTAGCTATCATCCGCCATCTTTGAGCACCGTGCTACCCTCTTTAGCTAGATACCTTTGAAATGTGGTGGTGAAAATTTTACGCGCTCTTGTTTGGAAACAAACTCACGTGCTTTTTTGACAGCCATCATCCGCCATCTTTAAGCAACAGAGTACAGTGCTGCCCTCTTTGTTGTGGCGGTAAATTCTACGTGCTCTTGTTTGGAGGCGAAGCCATGTGCTTTTTGACAGGTGTCATCTGCTATCTTTAACTAACAGAGCACTATGCTGCTATCATGCAGGCAATTTCGTTAGCTGTCATCTGCTATCTTTTAATAAACAGAGCACCGTGCTGCCCTATGCGGGGCAATTTCGTCAGCTGTTATCCGCTCGCATACCCGCAGTGACACATGTTTAGACTTGAACACACACATACTACTGTTCAAAACTTATTACAACTTGAACTGCATACTAGTGCTCGATGTTGCAGAACACAGCATTGCGAGACTAGAATCAAACACTGTTTAGAAAAACAAAAAATTCTCTTCTCAACATACTTACTGAGCTGCTCTTCCTGCTCAGTGAAGAAAACAATAGTGTATGACGTGAGAGGCTAGATACTGCTAGTTTTGCGTCAGGAAGGGTAACCCAACAAATTCATGCGATTTAAAAATCTTAGTCAGGAAGGGCATCCGGCGAGCATCTAGCTGTAAATCCTCTCCGATTCTCGACAGATTCTTAATCCGAGTTCTTTGACGTCAGGAAGGGCAACCGGTCGAAAACCATAGTGTATGAGGCTAGATACTGCTAGTTTTGCATCAGGAAGGGCGACTAGTCTTAAAACAAATTCTTGCGATTTAAAATCTTAGTTTTGCGTCAGGAAGGGCAACCGGCCGTAAAACAAGGGCATCTGGCAGTATAACAATAGTTCGTGATACAGCGATTTAAGATCTAAGAAGAGCATCTAGCTGTAAATCCCCGATTCTCGACAGATTCTTAATCCGAGTTCTTTGACGTCAGGAAGGGCAACCGGTCGAAAACAATAGTGTAAGAGGCTAGATACTGCGAGTTTTGCGTCAGGAACGGCAGCTAGTCTTATAACAAATTCTTGCGATTTAAAATCTTAGTCAGGAAGGGCATCCGGCAGTAAAACAATAGTTCGTGATACAGCGATTTAAAATCTAGCTGTAAATCCCCGATTCTCGACAGATTCTTAATCCGAGTTCTTTGGCGTCAGGAAGGGCAACCGGTCGAAAACCCCCGATTCTCGACAGATTCTTAATCCGAGTTCTTTGACGTCAGGAAGGGCAGCCGGTTGAAAACAATAGCGTATGATGTAAGAGCTTAGATACTACCAGTTTTGCGTCAGGAAGGACAACTAGTCTTAAAACAAAACAGATTCTTAATCCGAGTTGTCAGGAAGGGCAACCGGTTGAAAACTATAGTGTATGAGGTTAGATACTGCTAGTTTTGCATCAGGAAGGACAACTCAACAAATTCATGCGATTTAAACACATTTTTATTTCTAAGAGAATCGAACCCGAGACTACTAGGTGAGAGGCATGCACGCTAAACTAAACTGTAGGCTATAGGTTTGCTCCACAGTCCATGAAGTATCGGCATAGTCATTCTGGGCGAGTTGTGTGGAATGCATGTGTTAGCTGAAATTGTACACGTATCTTCCGGCTCGACCTTGAACGAGGACACTGATAAGCGGCTTGTAACTCGCGAACGTCTTCTTAGCTGAGTAGCATGTAAGCTCTTAAAACACAGTACCAATTAAGGTTGTAAAATATTCTGAAATAGTCCTCCTCTGTGGTGTAGTAGTTAGTGTGATCAGCTGCTACCCTCGGAGGTCCGAGTTCGATTCCCGGCTCTGCCACGGAATGTGTAGCATTTAGCCTATGTAAGTTCCTAACGTAAAATATCATGATTGTA
This sequence comes from Anabrus simplex, assembly GCF_040414725.1. NCBI lineage: Eukaryota > Metazoa > Arthropoda > Insecta > Orthoptera > Tettigoniidae > Anabrus > Anabrus simplex. The sequence goes on from NC_090265.1 coordinate 1,398,805,108, forward strand.
CGGAGAGGTTAAAACACACACAGTGCCTACTCCTATCGAAAGAACCTGCACGGTACCGGCATGTAGGCTTCTCCTGGTGAAGGAGTCTGTACAAGGTTTAACGTCCCCATCAACAGCCTTTACTTATTGCTAGCTTTTTTTGCACACCCCGCCTCACACCATAGTTTTATACGACCGGTTACCCCTCCTGACTAGGATTTTAAATCGATATCCCGACATAGCCTACTCTTACCGAAGAAGCCAGCTTAACACCTCCATCCAACAAATGAATCACCCTCAACACTCTTCAATCATTCTCGCTACTTCGGAAGATAGCGGGTTCGAACTGGAAGCCGTAAATGTTAGGCGAGGGACCTGCGCGATCGTCATAACATGATCTAGCTAGATGCCCTTCCCGACGGCATAAGTTACCAGGATTTGAATCGCGTACCCCGACTAGAAGAAGCCTGCACATAGCTTAACGCCTCCATCCGACGAATGAATCACCCTCAACACTCTTCAATAATTCTCGCTACTTCAGAAGATAGCGGGTTCGAACTAGAAGCCGTAAATGCTAGGCGAGGGGGGGGGCCTGCGCGATCGTCATTACATGATCTAGCTTTAGCTCAATACCTACAGGTAAGGAATACCGCGGATGTACCCTCGAGAAGTCGAGGATCGCGCGCTAACTTTCCAAGGATCGAACTCTTAAATTCTGACACCTCGGCATCAACAGGAGGTTCGAATACGTCAGCCCGCAGGTGGGAGCTCTTGTTGCATAAACACTTCGTTCTGACTGTACCCGCAGTTTGTCAGCGATTTTTTCACATCCGGTTGGTAACAAGCAGAATATTTAGCCGCTGCAGTCTGCGCGAAGTGCTCACAGTTCTCTGTATGCGTTTATTACGTACACACACATCTCCCGTCTGCAGTGAATATTATTCTTCAGCCTTTATCTTAAGGTAAGGTAGAACTGTTAGTTACTTTTTTTATTTGCAAAGCAACTTCTACGCTAGACATCTACATTCATATATGTTCTTTTCTTTTTAGGTACCGTTCCAAAGTACGCAATTTTATTCATCCGAGTAACAGCCTGCAGCACGTGCATTTTTTTTAAAAGGTATGTTTTCGAACTTTGAGTTGTAAAGATAACTAGGTTAGATGATGCATCCTACACTACATTCATATATGTTTTTTCTTTTTTTTTTTTAGGTACGACCAGAATATTATCATTCGAGTTTCAGGCTTGAACGCACGCATTTTATACATCCGAGTAACAGTTTGCAGCGCGAAGATTTTAAGGTATGTCTGACCTCTATTCGTTGAAACTTGGTTTCTTCTAAAACATCGTAACTTTAGTTGTTCTCTTTAATCCTCACGCTATAGACGAGGTGCGTACATAGCTATGTCTGCCCTCAACAGGTTGAAACTTGGTTTCTTCTAAAACATCATAACTTTAAGCAAATCATAAATAATTGTTCTCTTCAATCCTCATACTATAGACGTGGTATAATTTCAAACACGCACACATAGCTATGTCTGTCCTCAACAGGCTTAAACTTGGTTTCTTCTAAAACATCGTAACTTTAAGCAATTGATAAATAGTTGTTCTCTTTAATCCTTATACTATAGACGTGGTATAATTTCAAACACGCACACATAGCTATGTCTGCCCTCAACAGGTTGAAACTTGGTTTCTTCCGTAACTTTAAGCTAATCATAAATAGTTGTTCTCTTTAATCTACATACTATAGACGAGGTATAATTTCAAACACATGCACATAGCTATGTCTGCCCTCAACGGGCTGAAACTTGGTTTCTTCCGAACATCGTAACTTTAAGCTAATCATAAATAGTTGTTCTCTTTAATCTACATACTATAGACGAGGTATAATTTCAAACACGCACACGTAGCTATGTCTGCCCTCAACAGGTTGAAACTTGGTTTCTTCCGAACATCGTAACTTTAAGCTAATCATAAATAGTTGTTCTCTTTAATCTACATACTATAGACGAGGTATAATTTCAAACACATGCACATAGCTATGTCTGCCCTCAACGGGCTGAAACTTGGTTTCTTCCGAACATCGTAACTTTAGTTGTTCTCTTTAATCCTCATACTATAGACGTGGTATAATTTCAAACACGCGCACATAGCTATGCCTGTCCTCAACAAGTTGAAACTTGGTTTCTTCTAAAACATCGTAACTTTAAGCTAATCATAAATAGTTGTTCTCTTTAATCCACATACTATAGACGTGGTATAATTTCAAACACGCACACATGACGTGGTATAATTTCAAACACGCACACGTAGCTATGTCTGTCCTCAACAGGTTGAAACTTGGTTTCTTCTAAAACATCGTAACTTTAAGCTAATCATAAATAGTTGTTCTCTTTAATCCACATACTATAGACGTGGTATAATTTCAAACACGCACACATGACGTGGTATAATTTCAAACACGCGCACATAGCTATGCCTGTCCTCAACAGGTTGAAACTTGGTTTCTTCTAAAACATCGTAACTTTAAGCTAATCATAAATAGTTGTTCTCTTTAATCCACATACTATAGACGTGGTATAATTTCAAACACGCACACATGACGTGGTATAATTTCAAACACGCGCACATAGCTATGCCTGTCCTCAACAGGTTGAAACTTGGTTTCTTCCGAACATCGTAACTTTAAGCTAATCATAAATAGTTGTTCTCTTTAATCAACATACTATAGACGTGGTATAATTTCAAACACGCACACGTAGCTATGTCTGCCCTCAACAGGTTGAAACTTGGTTTCTTCCGAACATCGTAACTTTAAGCTAATCATAAATAGTTGTTCTCTTTAATCTACATACTATAGACGTGGTATAATTTCAAACACATGCACACGTAGCTATGTCTATCCTCAACAGGTTGAAACTTGGTTTCTTCCGAACATCGTAACTTTAAGCTAATCATAAATAGTTGTTCTCTTTAATCAACATACTATAGACGTGGTATAATTTCAAACACATGCACATAGCTATGTCTGTCCTCAACGGGTTGAAACTTGGTTTCTTCTAAAACATCGTAACTTTAGTCTATTGATAAATAGTTGTTCTCTTCAATCCTCACGCTATAGACGGGGTATAATTTCAAACACGCGCGCATAGCTATGTCTGTCCTCAACAGGCTGAAACTTGGTTTCTTCTAAAACATCGTAAATTTAGAGTATTGATAAATAGTTGTTCTCTTTCAATCTTTCATGCTGTAGATGAGGTTAATCTTATAATTTCAAACTCACAGCAATGTCTGACCTGTACAGGTTCAAACTTAGTTTCTTCCGAACATAGCAACTTTAGTCTATAGATAAATAGTTATTCTCTTCAATCTTTCACGCTGTAGAAGAGGTTAATCTTATAATTTCAAACTCACAGCCATGTCTGACCTCTATAGGTTGAAACTTGCTTTCTTCCGAACATAGCGACTTTAGTCTATAGATAAATAGTTATTCTCTTCAATCTTTCATGCTGTAGAAGAGGTTAATCTTATAATTTCAAACTCACAGCCATGTCTGACCTCTATAGGTTGAAACTTGCTTTCTTTCGAACATCGTAACTCTAGGCTAGCACACTTACCCTTTTATATCCTATTATTACTATGTGTGATGCAAGTGCTAACGCTACATTTATATATTTATTCTTTTTAGAAAAACCATGGAGAAGATTAACCAGCTAGGTCATATTTCAACTCCAACTACCAAGCCGTTAACAAGTCTACCGCTAAATGAGCAATTTAAAGTAATTTCACTACGAAGATTAAAAACGAAATTTGGAGAAAGGATTTTATGTGTCTGCGAAGACTTTCAAGTTTCTTTACCTAATAGATTTAGCGTGCTAACTGATTTAGAAATAGAAGAACTAAATCAACGTTCTATTTTCATTATATATCACGGCATAGAGAACAAATCTTGTGTTATTAGTTTTACTGATGCGTAAAAGCATGTACATACAAGAATTACATCGAGAAAGCAAAAGTATGCAAACATCAATACAAGTAAAATCATTCATGATAAAACTAGTACATACAAGATGTGAATAAATACTGTAGAATTGGCATATTCTTTTATTTTAGATTAGGTATTACCTTCTCCTCCTACTCCTTCCTCTCGAAGAAGAATAAGAGCAAGAAAGAAGATGTTGATTAAATTCGTAAGTATCTTATCGTCTAGCACAGTAAGTATGTTGAGAAGAGATTTTTTTCCTAAACTGTGCTTGATTCTAGTCTTGTAATATAGTGTACTACAACATCGCACTATAGTATGTGTATATATGTTTTTTGAACAGTGGTATGTATTCAAGTCCAAACTTGCGCACTCTCGCTTTGCGATGCATGTTCGATAAAGATGTACCTTGACAGAGTAAGTAAAGGTAAAGGAAGTTATACACATCAATTAATGTTCTGATCACATGTTAAGGTTAACGACATCGAGTGCAGTGTTCGATTCTAGTCTTGATCACTTATCTAGTGTTTTGAGCACATCAATTAATGTTCTGATTACATGTTAAGGTTAACAACATCGAGTGCAGTGTTTGATTCTAGTCTTGTTATGTTTTACAATCTTGTTTTTTTTTGCAATGCATGTTCGATAGAGGTGTACCTTGAAAGAGTAGGAAGAGTTTGATTCTAGTCCTGCTATGTTCGAACCTGATTTAATGTTCTAATCACATGTTGAAGTTAACATCAAGTGCAGTGTTCGATTCTAGTCTTGTTATGTTTTACAATCTTGCTTTTGCAATGCACGTTCGATAGAGATGTACCTTCACTGAGCAGGAAGAGCAGCTCAGTAAGTATGTTGAGAAGAGAATTTTTTGTTTTTCTAAACAGTGCTTGATTCTAGTCTCGCAATGCTGTGTTCTGCAACATCGAGCACTAGTATGCAGTTCAAGTTGTAATAAGTTTTGAACAGTAGTATGTGTGTGTTCAAGTCTAAACATGTGTCACTGCGGGTATGCGAGCGGATAACAGCTGACGAAATTGCCCCGCATAGGGCAGCACGGTGCTCTGTTTATTAAAAGATAGCAGATGACAGCTAACGAAATTGCCTGCATGATAGCAGCATAGTGCTCTGTTAGTTAAAGATAGCAGATGACACCTGTCAAAAAGCACATGGCTTCGCCTCCAAACAAGAGCACGTAGAATTTACCGCCACAACAAAGAGGGCAGCACTGTACTCTGTTGCTTAAAGATGGCGGATGATGGCTGTCAAAAAAGCACGTGAGTTTGTTTCCAAACAAGAGCGCGTAAAATTTTCACCACCACATTTCAAAGGTATCTAGCTAAAGAGGGTAGCACGGTGCTCAAAGATGGCGGATGATAGCTAACAGAACTTTTCAAATTGCCCGCTACTACGTGCTTAAGGTAGTAGCCATAAAGAGGGCAGTACGGTGTTCTGCGGATTAAAGATGACGAAATTACCCGCATGATAGCAGCATGGTGCTCTGTTGATTAAAGATGGCGGATGACAGCTGTCAAAAAAAGCACATGGCTTTGTTTCCAAACAAGAGCACGTAGAATTTGCTGTCACCACATTTCAAACTAAAGATTGCAGCACTGTTCTCGCCACCGGGGCAGCACTGTTCTCTCTGGATTAAAAGCTTTGTTTCCAAACGAGAGCACGTGGAATTTGCCGTCACCGGGCAGCACGGTGATTAAAGATGGCGGATGACAGCTGTCAAAAAAGCACATAGGTTTGTAAAGCATGTGGAATTTGCCGTCACTACATAGAGGGGCAGCACGGTGATTAAAGATGGCGGATGACAGCTGTCAAAAAGCACATAGCTTTGTTTCCAAACAAGAGCACGTGGAATTTGCCGCTACCGGGCAGCACTGTTCTCTCTGGATTAAAGATGGCGGATGACAGCTGTCAGAAAAGCACATGGGTTTGTAAAGCACGTGGAATTGTCCGTCACCACATAGAGGGCAGCACAGTGATTAAAGATGGCGGATGACAGCTGTCAAAAAAGCACATAGCTTTGTTTCCAAACAAGAGCACGTGGAATTTGCCGTCACCACATAGAGGGCAGCACGGTGATTAAAGATGGCGGATGACAGCTGTCAAAAAAGCACATAGGTTTGTAAAGCATGTAGAATTTGCCGTCACCACATAGAGGGCAGCACGGTGATTAAAGATGGCGGATGACAGCTGCACATAGCTTTGTAGAGCACGTGGAATTTACCGTCACCACATAGAGGGCAGCACTCTTCTCTCTGGATTAAAGATGGCGGATGACAGCTGTCAGAAAAGCATATAGGTTTGTAAAGCACGTGGAATTTCCCGCCGCCACAAAGAGGGGTAACGCTGTGCTCAAAGATGGCTGCTGTCACGTGGAATTGTCTGCCACCACATAGAGGGCGGCACTGAGGTTTGCGATGCAAGATGGCGGATGACGTACCACATTTCAAAGGTAAGTAGCTAAAGAGGGCAGCACTATGCTCAAAGATGGCGGATGACAACTGCACGACAGCTGTCAAAAAAGCACGTGAGTTTGTTTTCAAACAAGAGCACGTAGAATTTTTCAATTTGCCGCCACCACATTTCAAAGGTATCTAGCTAAAGATGGTAGCACAGTGCTCTCTTGATTAAAGATGGCTGCTGTCATGTGGAATCGCTAAAGAGGGTAGCACTGTGCTCTGTTGATTAAAGATGGCAGATGACAGCTGTCAAAAAAGCACGTGAGTTTGTTTTCAAACAAGAGCACGTGGAATTTTTCAATTTACCGCCACCACATAGAGGGCAGCACTGTTCTCTCTGGATTAAAGATGGCTGCTTGTCGAAAAGCATTTTTCAAATTATCCGCCACCACATTTCAAAGGTAAGTAGCTAAAGAGGGCAGCACTGTGCTCTATAGATTAAAGATGGCGGATGACAGCTGCACGTAGCTTTGTTTATCTCACGCTAGTAAGGTTAAGTTGGTAGCACTAAGGTTTAGGCCTGCCAAGATAGCAGCACTGCCGATGATAGGTGAAGAATTTAACATCTAAAGAGGGCAGCACAGTGCTCAAAGATGGCGGATGACAGCTGTCAAAAAGCACGTGGCTGTCAAAAAGCACGTGGATTTGTCTACATAGAGGGCAGCACTGAGGTTTGCGATGCAAGATGGCTGCTGTCAAAAAGCATTTTTCAAATTATCCGCCACCACATTTCAAAGGTAAGTAGCTAAAGAGGGCAGCACTGTGCTCAAAGATGGCGGATGACAGCTGCACGTGGCTTTGTTTACCTCGCGCTAGTTAGGTTAAGTTGGTAGCACTAAGGTTTAGACCCGTCAAGATGGCAGCACTGCCGATGACAGGTGACGAATTTTGCAGCTACTGCGATATAGAGGGCAGCACAGTGCTCAAAAATGGCGGATGACAGCTGTCAAAAAAGCACGTAGCTGTCAAAAAACACGTGGCTTTGTTTACCACGCGCTAGTTAGGTTAAGTTGGTACCACTAAGGTTTAGGCCCGTCAAGATGGCAGTACTGAGGTTAGCGATGCGTTGTTGTCTGTCAAAAAGCACGTGGCTTTGTTTACAAATCTGTCAAAAAGCACGTGGCTGTCAAAAAGCACGTGGCTTTGTTTACCTCGCGCTAGTTAGGTTAAGTTGGCACTACTGAGGTTTAGGCCCGTCAAGATGGCAGTACTGAGGTTAACGATGCGTTGTTGTCTGTCAAAAAGCATGTGGCTGTCAAAAAGCACGTAGGTTTGTTTACCTCATGCTAGTGAGGTTAAGTTGGCACTAGTGAGGTTTAGGCCCGTCAAGATGGCAGCAGTGAGGTTAGCGTTGCGTTGTTGTCGATGACAGCTGTCAAAAAGCACGTGGCTTTGTTTACAAATTCAAATCTCGCGCAAAAATTCAAATTTCCCGCCAAAATTCAAATTTCCCGCGGGCGGCGGCGGCGGAGGCGGAGGCGTGCGGCGGCGGCGGCCGCCGAATCCCTGCATTATACTACTCATCTTGATTGATATTTTACTAAGTATTATGTAGTTTTAAAGTTATTTAGATATGTTTGATTTCAAATTTCAGATCACTTAATTTTCGAATAAAACGTTGTCCTCATGGAAGCTCGAATTGACTGGAATGTATTTGATCATGTCAAAAAATTGATAACATTATGTATTTATCTGTCACACTATAGACTCGATGTACACGATTTCAACTGTCATTAAGCCTGTCACCCATCATCTTTGCGACCCCAAAATCTGTGAATTCAACACTAATCTAGACTATTTACTTTCAAGCCCCTCTCAGCCCCCCTCTTCCCCCTCAAAGTACGAATCAATCCTGGCTGAACGTGGACTTAAACGGTACCTAGGGCGTCACAATTCGCATCCGTGACACACAAACAAAGAATTTGATATTAATATAGGTTATTTTCCATAATTTTCACATGTTACCCTGTCCCATTCTCCAACCCTAGCGGTAATTGGGATGTTGTATCTCCATAGTTCTTTTTTCAGATGGTATGTCATATGTGTACCAAGTTTCGTTGAGAGCTATTCCGCAACATACCCACATAAAACCATAACCACGGTTATTTTCACATTAATTTTCCACCGTTCTCAACCTTCATACTGATTGCGGCTGAAGTATGATCAGCATCCAGAGTGTCACAATTCAACTCAGTGACCTCCTAAAGTAGGATTCTACATTAATATCTGTCTTTCGTTTATTTTTATATAACACCCCCCTGCTCTAGGAGTCCTAAGGGTGTTTTACCCTGAATAGTATTTAGTTTCAGATAGTAAGTCATGTGTGTACCAAGTTTCGTTGAGAGCTATTCTAGAACATACCCTCATACATCCTTAATAAAGATTATTTTTTACAATAATTTTCACCCCTCCTCAACCTCCATTCTGATTGCGGCTGAAGTATGATTTAACCAGCATCCAGAGTGCCACAGTTCAACTCAGCGACCACACAAACAATGAGTTCAACACTGATATTAGTCCTTTTCGTTTATTTTGATATTTCACCACCTCCACTAGGAGTGCTAGGGGTATTTTCTCCAACAGGATTTTTTTCAGATAGTAAGTTATATATGTACTAATACTGTTTGAGGGCTATGCTGGAATAAACACACATACATGCATAATTTCTTTCACTTTGGACAATTTCCTTTCCACCCCTTCTCATCCCCACGCCGATGGGGACTGAACATGGATTTAAACGACATCCGGAGTGTCATTATTCACTCAGCGACCCCGAAAACTAGGGACAGTACATTCATTTTTGTCCTTGCCTATTATTTTTATATTTCACCGCTCTTTCCATACCTTTGTAATTCAACCCCGCCCCTAGGGGTACTAGCGGTATCTTTCACCCATAATAATTTTTTTCAGATAATAAGTCTTATGAGTACCAAGTTTGGTTGAGAGGTATCCTAGAACATACACACATAGTCCTTAAACTAGGTCACTTTGGATATTTCCTTTTCTTCATCCTTTCTCACGCCTCTGGCGATTGTGACTGAACTTCGCCTTAAACGGCATCATAACTGTCACAGTTCATCTCAGGTACTCGAAAACTATACATTATCTATTATTTCTTATATTTCACCCCTACCCCAGACGACTAGGTAGCTCTTACCACGGCAGTATTTTTTTCAGATAGTAAGTCATACATGTATCAGTTTTGGTTGAGAGTTATGCTGGTACACACAGACACGCGTATATTATCTCTGTCATTTTGGAAATTTTCCTTTTCACCTTTTCTCACCCCTATGTGAAAGGAGGCTGACTTGCACTTAAAAATATCCGGGTTGTCACTATTCATTCCAGCGACCCTAAAAATTAATGATTTTTCACTATTTTTGATTATGTTTATATCCGACCCACTCTCACCCCCAGGTGTGCTAAGGTTGTCTTACCCCCACGAGTTAGTCTCCTGATAATAAGTCTTAAGTGTATCAAGTTCGACTGAAATCACTGCCATCTCCTGGACGTTCTAGAGGTATCTTGCCCCCACAGTAGCCTATTTTTTCCAGATAGCAAAACATATGTATACAGAGGTTAGCGGACAGCTATGCTGAAACACACGCAAACATCCATAATCTCGGTCACTTTGGAAATGTCCTCTTTTTCACTCCTTCTCACTCCCCTGCCGATTGGGGCTAAACTTGGAATTTAAAGAAATCCGGCGTGTCATTATTAATTTCAGAGACTCTGAAAGCTTTAAATTCGGCACTATTTCCGATTAATTTTATATCTCTCCCTACCCAACTCCTATCCCTAGGTGTGCTGTTCTCATACCCTGACGCGGCTTATATCCTGATAGTAAGTCATAAGTGTACCAAGTTTGGTTTAAATAGCTCCAGTGATCCAAAAAATGTATGAATTCGACACTACTAGTTGTTTTAATTCTTATATATTACACCATCCGCTAGTGGTTCAAGGAGTGTCTTAAACCTACAGCATATCTTCCAGATAGTAAGTCATACGTGTATCAGTTTTGGTTAACAGCTACACTGGAACATACATATGTCCATTATCTCGGTCATTTTGGACAATTTATTTTCTACCCTTTCTCAACCGCATGCCAAAGGGGGCTGAAATTTGAATTTTAAAAGATCCACGGTGTCACTATTCATCTCACTGAGCCCTAAAACTATGAATTGGACACTATTTTTGATTATTTTTATATCTCACCCCTCACCTCCACCCCTAAGGGTGCTAAGAGTATCATACCCGCACGCGGTTAGTCTGCTGATAGTAGGTCGTATGTGTGCCACGTTTGGTTCATATCGCTCCAATAGTCCTGAAAAATATGAATTCGACTCTATTATTGGTCGTTCTTAGTTCCACTCTCCTAGCGTTTTTAAGGGTGTCCTGCCTCCGTAGCATTTGTCAGAGATAGTAGGTAATATTTGTGCCAATTTTCTTGACAGCTATACTAGAAAATACACATATACATCCGTATTATCAGTCATTCTGGTCATTTTCTTTTGTCACACTTTCTCACCCACGATGCCAAAGGAGATGGACAGGGTGGAATTTAAAATACCTGGAGTGTCACTATTCATCTCAGCGAGCCCGAAAACTATGAATTCGATACTACTTTTGATTACTGTTATATCTCACCCCCACCCCACCAATAAGCGCGCTAGGGGTGTCGAATCACAATTCCGTTAGTCTTCTGATAGTAAACCATAAGTGTACCAAGTTTGGTTGAAATCGCTCCAGTAGTCCTCAAAATTATGGATTCGGCACTAATATCGGCCATTTTATTTAGATTATAATTTAACCCCCTCCCCTGCGTGTTTCAGAGATGTCTTGCAGCAACAGCATTTTTCACAGTTAGGATGTAATATTTGTACCAAATTTAGTTGACAGCTATGCTGGAAAATACACACATACATCCATATTCTCAGTCATTTCGCTCATTTTATTTTCTCACCCTTTGAATTTGGACATTAAAACAATAGGAGTGTTTCTATTCATCCCAACGACCCAGCAACTATGGATTCGACACTATTTTCGATTATTTTGTACCAAATCCCCCTGAACCCTCCCCCCCCTCCCTAATGGCCTAGGGATGGCTTACCCACACAGTGATTGCTGCAGTGGTTTAGGAGGAGATGTGTCATTTACGCACACACACACAAACACATGAAAAATGAAAATTCACAGTCTGTTTCCAGTCAGTCGACCGGATCAGGAATGGAATGAATGAAGTCCCCATCTAGCGGCGAGGATAGGAAATGTGCCGCACTCCTCTGGGGAAATGATAAATGACTGACAGATGAAATTAAATGTTAATGGAGAGTGTTGCTGGAATGAAATATGACAGGGAAAACCGGAGTACCCGGAGGAAAACCTGTCCCATCTCCGCTTTGTCCAGCACAAATCTCACATGGAGTGGCCGGGATTTGAACCACGGTATCCAGCGGTGAGAGGTGCGCGCTGCCGCCTGAGCCACGGAGCCTCACACAAACACATATATACATAAATTTTTATATATATGTAGACTACATTTAAATGTTTATATCCCATTTAGATGATTTCGAACTCCCATTACCACTTTAAATCTTCCTAGTTGAACAAAATAAGAAAAATCATAATGCTGGTAATTTTTTGAGTAGATGTTCACAAGGCAAGCCCGTTGTGAAGGGGTAGTGGGTCTGCTTCTTACATAGAGGACCGGAATTCGGTTACAGGCCAGTACAGAGATTTTCATTCCTTATTGATGGCTGGTGGTGGATCGGAATACCCTTTTGAGACCGAATAAGAAGGTGTTTGATATGAAAACCAACCAACCAATACGACTGAGGATGCCAACGCGCTGACCACCAGTTACTTTACTATCTGCAGGTCAGTACGCTGAGCGGCAGTCGTCTTGGCAGGTCACGGCAGTTGATGAGCTGCATATGTCGAGCGTAGTTAATTACGAATTTCATTTAGTATTTACTAATTTACTATTTACTATTTTATTGTGGCGAAAGTTAAATGAGATTGCAAATATTGTTCACTAGCAATTGTAGCCATTCTTCGCACGGGAATTTGCGATGGAGTACATGTTTCCTTCATGAATTTTTGCGAAGTTACATGACTCTATTCACACATTTAATGCATGTTAAACTGATATTTTCCTCCGAACGTACGTGGCATAACGTGAAATACGACAAAGCTAAACAAAGTCGAGGACGATTCCAAATTTGTAGTCTGGTACAATTCCTGGTACGATGTTGTTTGAAATTCTCCTTGTTTCTTCGCTAGATATTCTCGTTCGTCTGACGACTGGCGTGGCACTGTGACTATTTTCTGCTTGAGGACGACACACACACCCAGTCCCCGAGCCAGCGGATGTAACCAATTAAGGTTAAAATCCCAGACATGGCCGGGAATCGAACCCGGGGCTCCTTGAACCATAGGCCAGCACGCTAACCATTCAGCCATGGAGCCGGACATCCTGACGACGTACGAAACCCATCGTTGATGATACCTCCCTTGTTGTCTGCCCTATCGAATGGAGTGTAATGAATCCTTAGTTCTTCCCGCTACCCGACCTTGAAAAGACACGCGCCAAGTGTCCCACGGGAGTTGGTCTAAAAATCTTGCTTTTCGAAATCACCCTGATATTATCCGTCATAGGATACGTATATGTTATATGGCATATAAGAACGGAAATATGTACGTTATACATAGTCTTTTAACAGACGTGCCAACGGCCGTAGCCGTGTTGAAACACCGGATCCCGTGAGATCTCCGAAGTTAAGCAACATTGGGCGTGGTCAGGAGTTGTATGGGTTTCCATGCACTGTTGGCGGGGGGGGGGGGGGTAAGGGAATGGAGGAGCGGAAAGGAACTGGCCACCCTACCGCACGCAAACTCCGGCTCAGGAACACCTCTGCGGAGGTTCGGACCTGCCTTCGAGCAGTATAACCCTTACCTACCTTAACAGACGTAATGTTGATGAAGATATTTGAGAATAATCTTACTATAAGTCCGCCTCTGTGCTGTAGTGGTTAGCGTGATTAGCCGCCACCCCCGGAGGTCCGGGTTCGATTCCCGGCTCTGCCACGAAATTTGAAAAGTGGTACGAGGGCTGGAACGGGGTCCACTCAGCCTCGGGAGGTCAACTGAGTAGAGGTGGGTTCGATTCCCACCTCAGCCACCCTGGAACAGGTTTTCCGTGGTTTTCCACTTCTCCTCCAGGCAAATGCTGGGATGGTACCTAACTTAAGGCCACGGTCGCTTCCTTCCCTCTTCATTGTCTATCCCTTCCAATCTTCCCCATCCCCCGCAAGGCCCCTGTTCCGCATAGCAGGTGAGGCCGCCTGGGCGAGGTAGTGGTCATTCTCCCCAGTTGTATCCCCCGACCAAGAGTCTGAAGCTCCAGGACACTGCCCTTGAGGCGGTAGAGGTGGTATCCCTCACTGAGTCCGAGGGAAAAACCGAACCTGGAGGGTAAACAGATGATGATGATGATGATGATCTTACTATAAACCCTAACTGCATCGTTGGAGAGGTGGCTGCGCCTCGTAATGCTGTACACGAAACACTAGGGGCGTGGTTGTTTTATGTCTGGCATGTATAACGTTTTTTTTTTTTTTTCAAGTTATGAGATAGATCATTCTCTCCTTGGCTTCGACTCGTAGGTTTGAGAAAACAACTGCAACGGTGGCATTTCTATTCAAGCGATTGATGTTTCACACGAGATGGTTAATAAAATGACATACAACGTTCATGTGGAAGAAGGTTATTATGTTATTCAGAACGGCTATCAAAAGAAAATCTCGGTGAACTTAAATGTAGATTTTTTTTTACAAGCTGCTTTACGTCGCACCGACTCAGATAGGTTTTATGGCACCGATGGGAGAGAAAAGTTCTGGGAGTTGGAAGGAAGTGGCCGTGGCCTTAATGAAGGTACGCCGGGCTGAATGGCTCAGACTGTTAAGGCGCTGACCTTCTGACCCCAACTTGGCAGGTTCGATCCTGGCTCCGTCCGGTGATATTTGAAGGTACTCAAATACGTCAGCCTCGTGTCGGTAGATTTACTGGCACGTAAAATAACTCCTGCGGGACTAAATTCAGGCACCTCGGCGTCTCCGAAACCGTTAAAGAGTAGTTAGTGGGACGTAAAACAAATAACATTATTATTAATTAAGGTACAGTACGGAGCTCGATAGCTGCAGTCGCTTAAGTGCGGCCAATATCCAGTATTCGGGAGATAGAGGGTTCGAATCCCACTCTCGGCAGCCCTGAAGTTGGTTTTCTGTGCTTTCCTACTTCCGCACCAGGCAAATGCTGGGACTGTACCCTAATTAAAGCCATGGCCACTTCCTTCACATGCCTGGCCCTTTCCTGTCCCATCGTCGCCATAAGACCTATCTGTGTCTGTGCAACGTAAAGCACTTGAAAAATAATTAAGGTACAGCCCCAGCATTTTCCTGGTATGAAAATGGGAAACCACGGGAAATTAGTGCTCTATAATTTATTCAATATTAAATTTTCCATAAGTGAATATTGTTGTTACTGGATCACCTTCAGGCTGATCACACTCACCAAAGAACGTTTACTGGTGTAGGTGTAGTATGTTTCACTTTCGGAAATATGTTTCAAATTATTGGACACGACATTTGGCAATCGATCGTAATTTTGACCTAATTTCCTTTTTGCCAACGTCTTCCTGCTTTTTACACGGAGGCTGTGGATTCTATTCCAATTCAATCCGTAGATTGAAATAATAATAATAATAATAATAATAATAATAATAATAATAATAATAATAATAATAATAATAATATTTGCTTTACGTCCCACTGACTACTTTTTCGATTTTCGGAGACGACAAGGTGCCGGGTTTTAGTCCCTAGGAGTTATTTTCCGTGATCGAATCTGCCAAACTTGAGATCAACTTAGGAGCTCATCCCATTAAGAAAACCAATCAATACTGTTGAGGATACCGTTACGCTAACCATGGAGAATTCCAGGAATTACAAGGCATCAGGCTGAGTGGCAGTCATCTCGTAAGACAAAACTCTATTGGGTTGTTGTACAGTGGGGAGGGTTGTAATTTTAGTTACAGTTACATTTTTAAATTGGAAGTTTATCTTCCTGATGCCCAATCCTTTTTTTTCTCTATCCATAGTTTGGCCGTGCATACAAATAATTGACTACAATTTAACAAACCGGATGAACGCCTAAAATGAGTTCTAGGCAATTCATGAAAATATTGTCCATTTACCAGTACATACAGTATTAACAACATGGCTTGCGTTGGTAATAAACAACTTATATTGCATGAAAAACTGGAGTCTTCGTAGCTATGATCACAATATAACAGTCACAAAAAACATTTAATTCGGCAACTTTCAACCAAGTACCGAAATTGTTATTAAATAAGTATAAAATATGTAAAGAGACAATAATTTAACAAATGTTGTTTATGACATATGCAAGGGAATCCTCTCACTATTGATCGAAGCGGAATTCAAAAATGTATCGTTCCCTTCATGAAGCCCAGTATTCATATTCCATCCTCCTACAGAGCGTCGGCTAAGCTGCAGGACGAAAGCTGAACACACTTGTTGATCCGAGCAAATATTGGTGGAAATTCCGATAGCGGTGCAAACAAAAGACCTCGTTTCCGTAGTTATCGCTAGAAAGACACGCGGTACGGCACGTGAACGAGCTAGGAAACTCGCCGTCTAGTCTCATTTTATGTACGGGATAATTCGATCACTCACCACTTCATTTTCGAACTTAATGTTTGTTTATCGGTAATCTTATGCCTTAACGGATTAAGGCGCAATCTTCAAGCTATCACTACATTGATTTATCGCACATACTATGAACTAGAGATGATTGAAACTCATGAGAATTCCATGTCGAATACATACATTCGTATTTGAACTACATAAATGAGCTTGCGATAATATTCTTTAACAACACAGGAGATCCAAATTTATAAAAACGTAGGCATTATCAAGAATAATGGAGAGCAATAGGCCTAAGAGGAAATTGGTACAGACGTGCACATTAATGGTGTCCCGACATAAACAATCAACATTGCCCCACTCCAGTACTGAAAATAAGGGGAGAGAGTGAAGGGGTAGTGTTGAAGGCCAATCCAGTACAAAACATGGGGAAAGGGAGTGAAGGGGTAGTGTCGAAGGCACAATGACTCACCTTCTCGCTTAACGCTTTGCTGCATGGACTGCATGCAGACAGCCTGCCTACAAGACTTCCTTGTGATCGAAATGGGCACAGTGGCGGATGTATTGAAGTACAGCATTAGGTTTCCTACTTGTCCGGCCGCCCCGGGTTCGATTCCCGGTCGGGTCAAGGGGTTTTAATTGTAAATGATTATATCTCTGGCCTGGGGACTGCGTGTTAGTGTCGTCCTTAACGTTTCTCACATTCAACACTCAACACTTCCGCAATTCCAATTACATACAGGTTCATATATTGTGCAAGTAGGGGCAAAGAACTCTGTAGGTCGACGCCCCGAACAAATAGCATTTTAACATTAAAAAAAATTAAAAAGTAGCCTACTATGTTAATTACAGTATTAAGAGGTAAAGGAGGTTTTTAACCGAAAAGTATTTTATACTAGTTAGGAATATTTTGTAGCTGCGTTATATCGGGTCTACCAATCCTTCTTCACCTCGTTCTTGCCATATTTCTATCCATCTCCAAACTGTCTTAAGACTGCATGGTATTGCTTGTGCTATTGCTTGGGGGACCATGTGAGCCTCCCACATGCCAATAATACGGCCTCGATTCACCTGTGATAGGATATGAGCCATCTTATTACAATGTTACAGTATAACACCGGAATACACACACTGTGTATTCAGCACTCCCTATTCACTCCCTTCCCCTCCTTTTCAGTACTGGAGTGGCCTTCAACACTATCCCTTTACTCTCTCCCCTCCTTTTCAGTACTGGAGTGGGGCAGTGTTGATTGTTTATGTCGGGACACCATTAATGTGCGTGCGTGTACTATGGTAGACACATTGATAACTTACTTTCTCGTAAAGTTAGGGACACTTTTCCTTCTCATGCACTTAACCAGTAAAAACACAATTTATATAAAATCTGAATCTAACTCCCATCCTATTATGCTTCCTGAATACAATGATGAAATGTTATCTATGTAAAAATGTATGTAAGAAATAATAAATGTATTATTATGATAGTATAATGACGGTGAAGAAGAGAGAAATGACTAACTTGATGTCGTTCTAAGAGCTAATACCATGAGAATTTTTGAGCACGCTCCTTTAAAACTCCCGTGACGTCCTGCGAAAGGAAGTTGCATTCACAGCTGGTCATATCAATGAGAAATTAAGACACTTTAGCAGAATGGTTCAGGCAAGTGACAGTAAACCACACCGTATAGGAATCAGGGACTGTCCTTGTACCACTGTTGTTTGCAGTGTACATACACAGTGCTGCCAGTATCATAGTAACGCTGATGATCTGCAGATTTACTACCACTCAAGAATTTATAAAATTCACAAGGCTATACGACATGTTAACAAACATTAAAGGCTTGTAACTATACATCCAATAATAACCTTAAATAGAATCGCCTAAAAATTCACGCAATAACAATCGGCACTTGCAAACACTTGAACATCTTAACACAATTCGATGTTCCTCATGTAACACTAAAAAGTACCATTATTCCTTATTAGCTGCCTCTGTGGATCAGCGGTAGAGTGTCGGCCTCCGGATCCCAAGATAGCGGGTTCAAACCCGGCAGAGGTAGTCGGATTTTTGAAGGGCGGAAAAAAGTCCATTCGACACTCCATGTTGTACGATGTCGGCATGTAAAAGATCTCTGGTGACACATTTGGTGTTTATCCGACAAAATTAATAAAATCTCAGCCACAGACGCCCAAGAGTTTCGGTTTACTCGGTCTGCCATCTAGTGGGGGCCTAGAGTAAAACGGAACGTCGAAATTGACGAGCAGACAGCCAGATAGCGTCAAATTGAAATGTCTGCACACGGTAGCTGAGGCCATACGATTAAAAAAAAATTCCATATTGTAAATAAATTACGAAACGTGATGCAGCTATAAGCTTGTGACGAATATCTATCTATATATATCCTGAAGCGGTTCAAAAATATATTTCCTCAGTCTGTGAAAATAAATTTACTTCAGTCTGTTTTACTTCCACTTACCGATTACTACAATAAGGTTTTTATTGATATAAATAATGAACGCGTCAGGTAGGCATTTGACATCCTTCTCTACGATCTCATCTCTGCTTTCTACTGGTAGACAGTTACCTTGGATACGACTGAACTACTGACAGATTTAGACATGAAATGCCCTTAGTGTATCATGCGCTTTCTGAAAACACACTTACTTACCTTTTCTTCCAGATTTCATTACCTTAGTTCCTTGCACCTGTTTAATACCTGGTCAGGCTATATGCTAGAAATTCCTGTACATCGACCCACAGCATACAGCAGATCGAACACTGCCATTGGCACTGACTAGTGGAACGTACTATCCAATGATACTAGGGACGCTAAATCTAACACAAGATTGTAAGCCTCTTGCCGATGTCGTCTTATGACCACTTACAGTCTCACGTTGAGTGTGGATGGGAAGCATGGATGAGAGTTAAAATGGTGTTTATTATCATATGTTATAGAATGTAGGTAGTTACGGCAATTAATACCTCATATTGTCCGACTCGTTGGCTGAATTGTCAGCGTACTGGCCTTCAGTTCAGAGGGTCCCGGCTTCGATTCCCGGCCGGGTCGGGGATTTTAACCTTCATTGGTTGATTACAGTAGCCCGGAGGCTGGGTGTTTGTGCTGTCCCCAAGATCCCTGCAACTCACACACCACACATAATACTATCCTCCACCACAATGACACGCAGTTACCTACACATGGCAGATGCCGCCCACCCTCATCGGAGGGTCTGCCTTATAAGGGCTGCACTCGGCTAGAAATAGCCACACGAAATTATTATTATTATACCTCATATTCTACGAAGTTAAAATAAATTTACGTTAACCAATTTAGGGAATTTTATATTGTGTTAGTGTATTTTAATATCTCATCACTGACATATAATCTTAATTCATTTCTTTTATTTTACACATTTATCTTTGCAAATTTACTTTATTTTATCTTTCTAATATTAACAAGAGTACAAAATCTGTTTACTTGAAAGTATACATAGTGAATATTTTTTTATTTTTCCGTTCTTTTTTTTCTTCCTTAATCTGCTTGCCCTCAAGGGTTGGTTTTTCCCTTGGACTCAGCGAGGGATCCCACCTCTACCACCTCAAGAGCAGTGTCCTGGAGCGTGAGACATTGGGTCGGGGGATAGAATTGGGGAGGATGACCAGTACCTCGTCTAGGCGGCCGCACCTGCTATTCTGAACAGAGGCCTTGGTGGAGGATGGAAAGATTGGAAGGGATAGACAAAGAAGAAGGAAGGAAGGGGCCCTGGCCTTAAATTATGTACCATCTAGGCATTTTCCTGGAGGAGAAGTGTGAAACCACGGAAAATCACTTCCAGGATGGCTGAGGGGGGAATCGAAGCCACCTCCACTCAGTTGACCTCCCAAGGCTGAGTGGACCCCGTCCCAGCCCTCATACCACTTTTCAAATTTCGTGGCAGAGCCGGGAATCGAATACGGGCCCCTGAGGATGGCAGCTAATTACACTAACCACTGCACCACAGAGGCGGACATTTTTTTTCGTTCTAATTGCTGTAAAGTTACATATAGACTTTGGTGTAGACTACGTCTGCCCCGGAAGTCCCTGTGAGAAAAGTCACGTCACATTCTCGTGAAATGAAATTCGCCGGTATACGTCGCATGTACCCGACACGCGCATCATTTCTTTTGAAAGAAACTCTCTTTCACTTGAGACCACTTCCACTCTCCTGTAATATCACTAGGCGATGATAGTGCGCGATGGATAAACATGACAAAGTGATCGTGTGTGATGCATAGAAAATTACTACAGTTTTGGTTCTCGTCATGCTAAGACGTTGTTCTTAATGTCTAACAATTCGTCTGGATCAGCCACGTGGATTAAATATTAAATCCAAATCCGGAAATATGACATCAAGAAGATCTGAGTTTGCAAGAAATCATGTTAAAATTGAAAATAAGCCGCAAAATGTATCTCGGAAACTCTCGAAAATGTCAGTAGGAGAATAGAGAAACGCATTATGAATCGAAAAAGCCGCCCAGACTGCTTCATGGCGGTAAAGAGCTGAAAGTGACCGAGTCAAAACCCTGTACGTGGAGCCTCAAGCGAACATTTCTTAAGTTCACTAATTGCGTTTTGAATCGAAGGGAACTATGGATATTGTGTGGCTATAATAGAAGGTCATGAGATGAAAAGTGACATTCGCGTATACCGTAGTTCCGTAAGAGCTTCGAATGCCTGGAAAATGCAGCTGGTGTTTTATTGTAGTTCGTGGTATGTGAATTAATGGCTTGTAGCATTTTCTGACATATATTTTACGTTAAAACTTCTAAACTAAAGGACGAATATACAAACGGCACTAGGGAAATTAAAAGTAACTGGGTATGATGACAAGGCCAATGGTTCCATGATGTTCAAAATTCTCGAATGTATGCGTTTAAGAGAAGGATCTCATGCAGTATACCTTTGATGTGGAAAGCGTCTTTCGTTTCGTTTGTATATCGTGTCCCGCACAGTATTTCGAGCGTCACACGGAAATGCACAGTAGATTTTGCTTCATGACTTTGAAACTATAATGAATATCTAAATGGAATATACGGTTAGAAGGGTGAAGGACGACGAACATTTTCTTTGAAAATAGTTCCAATAATCAGTGTCATTAGGGTGGTAATTGGGGGCGTCTATTATTTTGTGTTGAAATCGAGATTGTTGGGACGCAGTATAATTAATATAATTCGAAATTCCGTGATGTTAGGGTGTTTTTTTATGTTTTGTGAATGTGAATTCTACTAATAATTCTATCGTACTAGCTGCCCCGTGGTGTAGGCTTACCATGCCTGCCTCTTACCCGCAGGCCCCGGGTTTGATTGCCGGTCAAGTCAGGGATTTTTACCTAGAGCTGATGGCTGGTTCGAGGTCCTCTCAGCCTACGTGGTTAGAATTGAAGAGCTGTCTGACAGTGAGATAGTAGCGGCCCCGGTCTACAAAGCTAAGAATAACGGCCGAGACGAATCCTCATTCTGACCACACGACACGTCGCAATCTGCTGGCCTTCGGGCTGAGCAGCGGTCGCTTGGTAGACCAAGGCCTTTCAGGGCTGTAGTGCTATGGGTTTGGAGGGTTATAGTAATCGTGCGGAAAATCATTTACTCACGTGGGAGTCAGCGTTAGTTGCGATCGCGGTTACTAGTAAGTTCAGTTTAACGTGAAATTGATTGACGTGTTGATTACAATGACAAAACATCATTTCCATCGTCAGTAACTTTTTAAGTTTTAACCATCTCACTTACAAGGGAACGTAAATAAAAATCTCAAAACTAATCCAGTCCGTTGTTCTGCAAAAATATCAACGCGAGCAGGTGTGATTATACGTACTGTAGGGTCATCGTACGGCAAATGCAAAGTCCGGTTAAGAATTTACTGGGCCAACATCTAGGGGCAGCAGTACAATATACAATTCTGGACGTTCATGTTAAAGCCACCAAATTTGATCATGCAATATCGAAGTCTGGTATGATCACGAGAAACATCAAAGCGCATTTTTTCCGACACATCTGCTTTGGAAAATGCAGCCAACGAGATTCTTCATCTGATTTGCTTCATGAATATCACCGCTCCGCCATACATACATCACCATCAGCCACTCGACGTGATATTGTTTAGGCAATTCAAGGTGGTACTGAAGGAGATGTTGTGATCACTTCTACCAAGATGTTCACTTCACACAATAAGCGTAGGTTTGTTGAAGTGTGTAACGAAGAAAAAGTTATGTTATTCTGTCTTCCAACACTTCGTTAGATGTTGCTAGACCGCAGCTCCAAATGATGACTTCGCCTGCAAACCAAAAAGATTGCAGACACCATCCAAGTAGTGGTTCGACGTTGAAATGTAGTGTGGTGTACAGGAGAGATTACAGACACCACCCGAGTAGTAGTTCGACGTTGAAATGTAGTGTGATCAGAAAATCTATTTCAAGTATTCTATGCTTCTTTTCTGTGAAATTGCGCAATCATTTGTTAAGAGGCATGCGCAGCTCATTTATGGACTTGGTGAGTTAATATGTACTGTATATGTTCGTGAAGTACAGTACCGGTACAATATTATTGACGATGGCGCAAAATGCGTGTGTATATATTTAACCAACACATCTGTTTCGTCCACATAAACCAATAGAAATGCATCAAATCAATCTCCATATAAGCCATGAAATCCCGTCAAGGAGTAGGATGTAAAGCCTTCCACTACCCGTAACCTGACACTCATTTTTATATTGGATCAAGTGCCGCTACAGAAATTGAAGTCTTCTTTGTTAAAATAAATACTCGAGAAAGCTCTAAGTCTGTACTTTCCACGTCAAAAGCAGGGCAGCAGGGTGAAAACTGGATATCATGTGGCAACAGCAACACTGACGGACCTGCAGAACATGTATAATTTAGAAAGGAAATTCGTTGATGCAGTTCATGCAGTGCTGAACCTTAGATGACAGAACCTTTCTGGTCAAGTGTTCTAAGCTGAAATATCGCGTAGCGATTTTTATAGGCGCAAAGACGATATGCTGCACCATAATTGAACACCTCCACTAATATGAAAGCAAGTAGACGTTGTTGTAATGAAAGTTCAGTGATCGAGACTGGATCCTTGAAACCGACCCCAATACAGAAGCGGTACCAATTAATCGAAATAGCTTCACCTCATATACCAACGGACATTGCTGCAGATATTATGGCGAGATTGAAGAAAAGATTCCTGTCATTCCCAGCAGGACGCCTCAAATCCAGGAAGAATTTCTTGTGTCGATCGGGTTCCTTGAGGTACCACAGGAAGCAAAACATTTCGTCATGTGGAAATACACTGAGGAATATGTTAATTGCAGCACCAAGAAGGAGTGGTGCTACATTGCTGCAATTGAACATGCAGGACGAGTGTTCGGTTGTGATTCGATGATTACAATTTCAGGTCCCTTTGACCTCAAGTTTGGACAACAATCAATACAGGATGTGCCCACCACAAGCAGCAATACATTGATGAATTCGTCGAGGCATGGAGGCAATAAGGCCCTGGATCACTTCCTGAGTAATTGTGGCCCATGCTTGCTGCACTGAACGGGTCAATTGTTCCAGAGTTGTGGGTGGCTGAGGACGATTGGCTAGTTTTCGACCCATCATGTCCCACACATGCTCAATAGGACTGAGGTCCGGGGATCTGGCGGGCCATTCTAAGGTTGTGATGTCGTGGAGAGCTTCTCTGGAGATGCGTGCAGTGTGAAACCGGGCATTGTCCTGCTAAAACATCCCATTAGCAATGTTCGCCATCTTAGGGACAACCACTGGATCGAGTACCCTATCAACATACTGTCGAGCAGTCATAGAGCCCTCAACAAGCACTAATTGTGATTTCATTAAAGCCAATAGCTCCCCAGACCATAATGCTTGGTGTTGGCCCTGTGTGCCTCTCGACAATGAGATCTGGGCGGCCCCTCTCCCCGGTACGTCGGCGCACACGATTCCGGCGATTACTGCGGGCTAGACAGAAGCGTGATTCATCACGAAAGACGACCCTATGCCATTCGTCGACCCACGTCTTTCTCGCGACCAGCCCAGCATTACACGTCGCTGTTGTGGGGTCAATGGAACACCTTCTGCAAGGACACGGGCTCGTGAGCCAGCTGCATGCAGGCGATTACCAACTGTTTGTTGTGTAACGTGGGATGCCACAGCTGCTCGAATTTGCGCTGCTGTTGCATGGGGTTCCATCCGGGCCATCCGAATGATGCTGCGATCCTCTCTCACAGTTGTCCGTCGTGCTGTGCGTGTGCCAGGTCTACGAGTGTGGGTACCTTCAATTGACCACTGCTGCCATACACGTTGTACCGTAGATGCCTGTCGGTCAACACGTGCAGCGACATTCCTTAGCGATAATCCAGCCTCACACAGCCCAAATATCCGAGCCCTCTCAAACGGAGACGGTGTTGATAGCGTGCTCTTCTCTGTCGTCGAGGCATGTTTGACGGGGAACACTTCACTACACAGACTGCAAGTCAACTACGCCACACCCGAGTCCGTATACTGGAGTTGAATCCTCCGCGACCAACCACGTGGGGAGACCTGTAGCAACAATCCAATGGGTCTGAAACTTTGATCGTTTACATACCTACATGGCATCGTTCCATATTTTGAAAATCAACACAAACGACCAATGCCTTCACGGTGTTGCAATTTCCATTTTCTTAAGTGTATGTATTTAAAAATGAAATTTTAGGATCCCTTCCCCTAAACTCCCATTTCATACAGCGTGAGTAAAATTATTTATAGCTTAGCATATAGTGCCTTATTCCCTGACTGTATATACCGATTTTCATTACAGTTGATATGGACTTAGCAACAAAATTCGAAATTCGGTAATATCTACGTTAACATAACAGGTATGGTAAAAACGTGTTATAAATGATGGGAAATTTGACCACTACTAACACGGATATTTAGGAATTAAATTTTTGGCCTCCCTTACTGTACCATTTTTCTCAGAATCTATAGTCTAGATTGTAGAGCCTCATTTCCTGACTTTACATACCGATTTTCATTTAATTTCCTTCAGCCATTTTATCGAGATGAGAGTACAGACTGGTAGACAGACAGACAAACAGACAGATGGGACGGGAAATTAAAAAGTGCATTTCTTTGTTACTGTGGATCTGACCGATACAGGAATACCATCCTTTTTAAAAAATTCTGATAGATGTACAGACAACACTCATATACCGGTATATATATAGACTAGCTGTAGTACCCGGCGTTGCTCGGATAGTTTTCGAATGTTTACCTTTAACAGTTGTATTACCAGTTAG
Organism: Anabrus simplex; assembly: GCF_040414725.1. Lineage (NCBI taxonomy): Eukaryota > Metazoa > Arthropoda > Insecta > Orthoptera > Tettigoniidae > Anabrus > Anabrus simplex. Next base: position 1,398,830,590 of record NC_090265.1, read on the forward strand.
TTATGTGTGACGTGAATTTTTATAGCATCCCATTTTGAAATGCTGATTGATATTTCACGACATATTATGCAGTTTAAGAGTTATTTACATGCGTTTGATTTCAAGTTTCGGATTATTTAATTTTCGAGTAAAACCTTGTCCATGTACTGTAGAAACTCGAATCGACTGGAAGTATTTGATCCTTTCAAAAAATATTACGTGATAACTAAATGTATTTACCCGTCGCGTTATAGATATGATGTACACGATTTGAACTGTATTTGAAACTGTTAGCAACCAGCCTTGCGACCCCAAAAGCAGTAGATTCGACATTAATCTCTGTCGTTTTAGACTATTTACTTTCAATCCCTTCCTATCCCCCCCCCCGACTCAACGGAGGCTGAACATGGGCTTAAACGGTATCCAGGGCGTCACAGTTCGTATCAGCGACCCATAAACAATGGATTCGACGTTACTATCGGTTATTTTCCATTATGTTTATACGTCATCCTCTCCCATTCCTCACTCCCATCGGGGGCTGATATGATTCATCTATATAGTATTTCTTCTCCAGACGGTAGGTAAGTCATATGTGTACCAAGTTTCGTTTCGTTGAGAGCTATTCTTGAACAAATCCACATATATCTATAATTCCGGTTATTTTTACATTAATTTCTACCCCTTCTCAACCTCCATACTGACGTATAACTTAACCGGCATCTAGAGTACCACAGTTCAATTCACAGACGTCGTAAACAATGTATTCGACATTAATATCAGTCATTTTCGTTTATTTTTATTTTTCACCATATTCCCTAGGTGTGTTAGGGGTGTTTTATCCCAACAGTACTTTTTCTTTGGGTAGTAAGTCGTATGTGCACCAATTTTGTATGAAGTACATATATACATCCGCCATTTCGGTCATTCTGAACATTTTCTTTTCCGATGTGGGCTGAACATGGTCTTGAAGGACATCCGGAGTGTCATTATTCACATCAGCGAACCCGAAAACCTGGGACTGTACATTGATATTTGTCGCTGTCCATTATTTTTACATTTGACCCATCTTTCTGTGTTTTTTATCCATCATCGCATCACACAGTAATTTACTCCAGATAGTAAGTCATAAGTGTACCAAGTTTGGTTGAGAGGTATGCTAAGAACATACACACATGTCCTTAAATTCGGACATATTGGACATGTTCTTTTCCTCAGCCGTTCAAACCTCCTTGCCGATTGGGAATGAACATTGTCTGAAATAGCATCCTGAGTGTTACAGTTCATCTCAGCGACCCCGAAAACTATGTATTCGACACAAACATGGGTTGTCTTCCGTTATATTTAATCTCAAGGTATTTTTTGCAAATCGTAAGCCATACATTTGCAATTTGCTGTAGTACGCGGCGTTGCCCGGTTGGTTTTTTTATGTTAACTTTTAAGATTAGTATTACCAGTTAGTACCACCTCTGTGGTGTAGTGGTTAGCGTGATTAGCTGCCACCCCCGGAGTAGGCTCTGCCACGAAATTTGAAAAGTGGTACGAGGGCTGGAACGGGGTCCACTCAGCCTCGGGAGGTCAACTGAGTAGAGGTGGGTTCGATTCTCACCTCAGCCATCCTCGAAGTGGTTTTCCGTGGTTTCCCACTTCTCCTCCAGGCGAATGCCGGGATGGTACCTAACTTCAGGCCACGGCCGCTTTCTTCCCTCTTCCTTGCCTATCCCTTCCAATCTTCCCATCCCTCCACAAGGCCCCTGTTCAGCATAGCAGGTGAGGCTGCCTGGGCGAGGTACTAGTCATACTCCCCAGTTGTATCCCCCGACCAAGAGTCTGAAGCTCCAGGACACTGCCCTTGAGGCGGTAGAGGTGGGATCCCTCGCTGAGTCCGAGGGAAAAACCGAACCTGGAGGGTAAACAGATGATGATGATGATGATGATTACCAGTTAGTTATGAGTGAAGTAAATTTTTATAGATCTCCTTTTTGGGATATTGATTTTTACCATATATTATGTAGATTTAGAGTTATTTTTATGTATTTGATTTCATGTTTTACATTATTTAATTTCCGAGTAAAACGGTCATTTTAGACTAGTTACTATTAAACCTCATTCTGCCTCCAGTCTCAATGGAAGGTGAACGTAGACTTAAACGGTATTCAGAGCGTCACAATTCGTCTCAGCGACACATAAAACAGTGGATTAGACATTAATATCGGTTATTTTCCACGATTTTTAAGTATCATGCCCTACCACTCCTCACCGCCAGTGGGGTTGGTATGTTTAATCCCCCTAGTAATATTTTTTCCAGGTGGTAAGTCATATGTGCACCAAGTTTCGTTGAGAGCTATTCCGGAACATACCCACATACACCCATATGTATGACTTAACCATCCAGAATGTCGCAGTTCAACTCAGTGACCTCGTAAACGAAGGCACTCGACATTAATATCAGTCATTTTGTTACGAGTGTTTTACCAACCAATATTTATTTTCCGAAGTTAGGTCATATGTGTACCAATTTTGTATGAGGGCTCATCTCCATGCCGATGGGGCTGAAGATGGACTTCAACGATTTCCGAGGTATCAATAGTCTTCTCAGCGACAACGAAAAGTATGGGTTCGACACTATTTAAGATTATTTTTACATCTCAGACACTCCTAAACCACCCTTACGGGTGCTACGGTTACCATACCTCCTCGCAGTTTGTCTACTAATAATAAGACATAAGTGTGCCAAATTTTGTTGAAATCTCTCCCGTAGTGAAGATAAGTATGGATTCAACACTAATATAGGTCGTTTTTAGATATATTTAATTTCGCGCACATTTCTAGTGCTTCTAGGGTTGTCATGCTACGACAGTTCTTTTCCAGATTTTAGCTAATATTTTTATCAAGTTTAGTTGACACCTATGCTGGAACATACATAGAAACATCCATAATCTCGGTCATTTGGACATCTTCATATCTTCATCCCTTCTCACGCTCTTGCTGATTTGGGCTCAACTTGGACTTAAACGACATCCCGAGTGTCACTATTAATTTCAGCGACCCTGCAAAGTATGGATTCGACACTATTTTCGATGATTTTTATAACCCACCTCTAAGTGTGTTAGGGATGCCTTGTCCCAACGCGGTTGGTCTTCTGATAGCCATAAGTGCACCAAGTTTAGTTCAGATCGTCCCATTTGTCCTGAAAACTATGGATTTGGCACTACTATTGGTCGTTCTCATTTACATTTCCATTTCACCACATCTACTAAAGTTTCTAGGAGTGTCTTTTCCCGACCGTATTTTTCACACATATAAAGTCATATTTGCACCAAATTTAGTTGACAGTTATGCTGGGAAATACACTAATACATCCATAATCTCGGTCATCTTGGTCATTTTATTTCTTTTAACGTTTCTCATCCCCTATGCAAATGGGGGCTGAACATGAGCTTTAAAGCATTCCGGGGCAGCACTGTTCATCCCAGAGACCCCGAAAACTGGAAAACTGTGTATTCGTCACTAATGGTGCTAGGGGTGTCTGATCCCCACGCGATTAGTCTCCTGATAGTAAGTCGTAAGTGTGCCAAGTTTTGTATAAATCGCCCCAGTAGCCCCTAAAACTATGGTTCCATACTAATATCGGTTGTTTTCATTTACATGTATATTCCCCCCCCCCTGCCCTGAGGGTATAGCTGTGTCTTGCCCCAACAACATATGTATCAAATTTAGTTCTCAGTTATGCTGGAAAATACAAACGCACAACAGCTTTTGGATCGAGACCGTAACAGACCACTTTGCCTAATACCTGTCTGTATGTTGATGATGGTATACAGCTTTTGAGGTATCGTGATATTAGTGAAGTCTGAACCATTGGAGTTTATAACTAGTAGGGCGTTTACAGGTTCATGTGATGTGTGAAAGTGAATGTAGTGTGTCTTTAAGATATGGCTTTATCACTCTTCTGCCCTGATAAGTCCATTATCCATGCCATAGACTTAAATCGGCGAAGCATCGCTTAGTATCTCCGTTAGACCCAAGTTTGGTGGATCGGGAGTCATTAACCTCCTATAATAAAGATAACGGCGACGCCACTTAAGTGGGATGCATTTGATCAAAGAGGGATAAAGACATTCAAACACCAGTTTCAAGAACAGTAAAATATTGTATAACCCATTACAGCTACACTCTTCAAGTTCCTACACGGATAAAACATTTGTTTCTTTTGCCATTTTCCCTGCCATATAGTGTACTTCGCGTATCTTAGATGGCTTGATAACGATAGATAAATAAAAGAAGTTAAATGCATTTTTGCGTCGTTCTATATTAATACATTTAACTCAAGTCAACCGCGCATATTGGAGTCAAGAACCACAGGCTTGTTATGTCATAACTGTGTATTGTTATAGCTCACTGGATAGGGATTAGGGGAACTGCTCATTTTCATATAACAAACTTTCAGTCCTAAAAATTGGAATTTGAACTTCCACAGTAATACAAATACGTACTTTACTAAGCATTGTATGGGAAGAAAATGGCCCGAACAAGCAATGACATAAACCCATGACATATTCTCAACTTGCTTGACCTATTGTTTTACTTCAAAGGGGCGTTTTTCGAAAATTGATGGCTGGGTAACTTAGGTACCATTATTAGTATTGAACAATGTCGGTCATACCTGAATCAATTTGTATTGCTATCAGTCTTAATTAGGAGTTAAATATTTTAGTTTAACGTTGCTTCATACTTCCTAGGGTAGTGATTTCATCAAATAAATTTAAGACCCACATGGCAATCCTTAGTTATTTCTTAAAATTGCTTTACATCGCACAGACACAGGTAGGTCTTATGGCGACAATGGGAGAGGAAAGGGCTAGGTGTGGGAAGGAAGCGCTTCTGGTCTTAATAAGTGTACAGCCCAAGTATTTTTATGGAGTGAAAATGAGAAAGCACGGAAAACCATCTTCAAGGCTACCGAGAGTGGGGTTCGAACCGACTATCTCCCGAATGCAAGCCGACAACTACGTGACCCAAACCACACGGCCAGTTGCTCAGTCCTTCATTAACTTCTGAAGAATATGTAGTGGATAAATAGGAACAGTTCATTTTAGAACTGGAAATGATAAGATATATTCCATTCAGTTCCATTTCTTTCATCAAAAGCGGACCATTTATCTGCTTATCTCATCATTCTCGTAAAAATGTGATAACCCCATTTTAATAAAAAATAGGCCTACCTGCTAAAACTATTTGACTGACAGGCTTTGTAGATTTTAAGGATTTGTCTGATTTGAACACAATGCTCTTCAGGGGGATTATCTGGATGACCCAGTTCGTTTATTCAATTTCGCTTTACGTCGCACCGACACAGCTAGGTTTTGTGGCGACGATGGGGTAGCAAAGGGCAAGAAGTAGGTATGAAGCGACTATGGCGTTAGTAAAGGTATAGCCCCAGCATTTTTCTGATGTGAAAATGGGAAACTACATACATCTTCAGGGCTGCCGGCGGTGGTGTTCGAACCCACTATCTCCCGAATACAAGCAGATAGCTACGTAACGCAAACCGCATCACCACTTGCTCCGTAGACCCAGTTCAATGATGATTAATACATATTGAGTAAACGAATGAGCACCAATTATTAGGATTCCCCTTACTGGTATGTTATGTAATATAACCCTTCAACAATCTTTCTTCATCTCTACTGATGATTAGTAGAGGAAAGTTCACTTATAACTAGTTATTGTCTTTCAACATTTTCACATACCATTGATTTACCAGTTACCATAAATTACATTTGGGTATTTTACCTACCCCCATTTCCATTTTTTAGGTTACAAAATCCCCATTTTTCTATTATTCACAGATTGAATATTTCCCATTCCAAAAACAATTGTATACATATAATACCTTTCTGCACCCATCTCTCCCTTGGCCGTCTTATGTCCCGTATTCCAGTTGAGTCATAAAGTAATGCTTGCTGTTGTACACGATCAGGTGGCATTCTTCTAACTCAACCACCGAGGGAGCAATTCAACTAAATTCTATGGTAGCCTCAAGCCCATAATATAGATGCTGATTGGCTGGTTAGTCGGTCTCAATACCCATACTGAACAGAAACACTAGTATATACCAAGAAATGCTCTAGTTAGTGAGCCTGTCTACTTCCACAACCAACAAATCTTACATCAATGGGAATGTGTGAAGTCATCCAGCGCCTTACAAATTGAGCCACATTGCTAAGGTAAACCTGACGGATTTCCTAGCTTTCAAGTTCGGGATAGTGCGACAGGACAGTAACCCGTCTTCGTACAAGATTATAGTCCGGCTCCATGGCTGAATGGTTAGCGTACTGGCCTTTGGTCACCGGGGTCCCGGGTTCGAATCCCGGCAGGCTAGGGAATTTTAACCTTAATTGGTTAATTTTGCTGGCACGGGGTCTGGGTGTATTGCTGTCTTCATCATCATTTGATCCTCATCACGTCGCTCAGGTTGCCTACGGGAGTCAAATCAAACGACCTGCATCTGGCGAGCCGAACTTGTCCTCGGACACTCCCGTCAGTAAGCCATACGCCATTTAATTTCATTACAAGATTGTAAAGCTCGGAAAACTAAGGGAAAGGGCCGGATGAATTCAAATTCAACTAACTACTTTTACTGTTTTTGGAGGGACCGAGGTGCAAAAAATTTGTCCCACAGAAATTAGTTTACGTGTCAGTAAATACATCGACATGAACACCACGGAAATGAGTCGGGATCGAACCCATCATGATGCCAGCAGTTTTACCGTCTGCGGTACGCTGTTCGGTTTTAGTATTCGATATGGCTTATAGAGTTGGAATAACGACTGGAAGCCTGTGAGCAAATACGTCCTTCTTCTCGTCTTTCCCATAGCGTGAGCTTCCTACAGATATCTCATATGATATGAGACAATGGAACTGATATTTAGATGGTCAAATCACCGAATGTAAAAGCACACTTCAAATTTCGGACTCCTCCCTTGAAGCCTATTTGCGTTAGAATTCGAAGAATTTTATTATTTGAATGTAAGTCGTAATATTCCCTATAATTATAGGTCATAGCTCCAGGACACTGCCCTTGAGGTGGTAGAGGTGGGATCCCTCGCCGAGTCCGAGGGAAAAGCCGAACCTGGAGGGTAAACAGATGATGATGATGATGATTATAGGTCATAATCCATCTTCATCTCGTTTGATTTAGGAGTTCATAATCGCAAACTAAACCAGAAACCTCAAAATTGTGACTCTTTAAAGCCCCTTTCCGTGCGGCGTATTTAATTGATACGCGCAGTGTCTTATTTTCTCTCATTTCCAGTCAAATTTTAGCTTAACTCTTCGGTTTGGATCTTTAATTCCTAAGCTCGAAGGTCGAATTTGAGAACATGATATTGTTACGCAAGGTATCAAATATATCTGTGGCCTGATATTATGGACGTGGTCACGTCAACAAAAGAAATTCTAAGATCCCCAAACTTACTGCCAGTGTGGTCGAAATTTTCTTAGAGTTCACCAAGAAAGGTCGGACGGGTAGGAGGAGAAAATTTCCTTGTAAAAACAAGTGGAAGCTATGGCAGAGTCAGATCCCGCGGTTACCACGAATGTCTCACCAGCTCAAACGTCCACTTCCGTAACGTAGCAGTTAGTACTCTTAGATGCTGTCTTTGGAGGTCTGGGTTCGATTCCTGGTAATACTGGAGATTTAAGAATGGCAGGAAGCAAGTGGAAGCTGGCAGGAATGCTGGCGTGTGATTAAAATGGTACACGCAGCTCACCGCCATTGGGGATGTGCCCGAAAAGAGCTTCACCACCTCGAGGCGAGGAAACGAGTTTATTGTTTACCCGCTCCAACGGGATCCTTGTGTTAGAGATCCGAGGATATTCTTGGAAATGACTGTTTTCAACGTTGTCAACTTTCCCTTGTTTCACAACCATGTAAAAAATTATAACCGAGGGGTTAAACTATTCGAGAATGCTAAAGGCTATATTGATCATATTCATACAACATTAACGGCATAACACATATGCGATCCGTGTCTCTATAAATTGAACATCTACTGAAGCACTTATTCTTCTGATGATTAAACTGGTTGTCCGACTCGTTGGCTGAACGGTCAGCGTACTGGCCTTCGGTTCAGAGGGTAACGGGGTTCGATTCCCGGCCGGGTCGGGGATTTTAACCTTAATTGGTTAATTCCAATGGCACGGGGGCTGGGTGTATGTGTTGTCTTCATCATAATTTCATCCTCATTACGATGCGCAGGTCGCCTACGGGAGTCAAATAGAAAGACCTGCACTTGGTGAACAAAACCCGTCCTGGTATATCCCGGCACTAAAAGCCATACGACATTTCGTTTCATTAAACTGGTAAACGGTTTGGATTAGAATAACACATAGCATATAATGTGCCGATGTACCTACTGTAGTTACCAGTAGTGCTTTTTTTTTTTTTTTTTTTTGTTGATCACACTTGACCACTAATGGTTTGAATGTAAAGCTGCGTAGCTAAATAGTGTACTGGCCTATGGTCTAACTCTATGACGATGTTGATGATGATGCTTGTTGTTTTAAGGGGCCTAACATCGAAGGTTATCGCCCCTGGCCTTGGTCTAAGCGGTCCCTGATTTGATTCTAAGATGACTGGGAATTTGAACATTAATTGGTTAATAACTCCGACTCAGTTAGTATGTGTGTGTGGTGTCGTTTTCAATATTAGAATTTATAGTAAGACCACATCGTCACAGACACGCAGGTCGCTTAAATGCGTCAGTTCGAAAAACTGCGCAAGGCCTCTCCGTATGCCATTAAAAGTAGGCTGGAAAAAAAATTCCACCGAGCTCGATAGCTGCAGTCGCTTAAGTGCGGCCAGTATCCGGTATTCTGGAGATAGTAGGTTCGAACCCCACTGTCGGCAGCCCTGAAGATGGTTTCCGTGGTTTCCCATTTACACACCAGGCAAATGCTGGGGCTGTACCTTAATTAAGGCCACGGCCGCTTCCTTCCCACTCCTAGCCCTTCCCCGTCCCATCGTCGCTATAAGACCTGTCTGTGTCGGTGCGACGTAAAGCAAAAAAAAAAGAATTCCAACCCACACATACCAACGTATGAACGAAGGTCAAGGCAGCAGAGAAGCGAAACGTGAAGTGTTACGAAAAATTGACCTGTTTGCCTAAAACGCACTGCTTTGAAAAGTGTGCCTGCACAGCACAGTATTCAGAAGGCGTTAAAATAAATTTCCCCTCTACTCCGTAAGGGAAACTCTCTCTCTCTCTGCGCGTGTGTGTGAGAGAGAGAGAGAGCAGTGCCAGGTGTAGTAATTTTGTCATATTAATCGTATTTTTTTAATGGAGTCATATATTCATTTTCAAGAATATTCTCGGATCTCTAGGAGAAGCATCCCGTTGGAGCGGGTATACTCGTTTCCCCGCCCCGAGATTGTACAACTCTTTTTCAGACACACTCCCAATGATTTATTGCATTAATTTTATTATCATTTGTTCGACAACAAACCGTTTCTAAAATGCAGTTATAATTGTAAAATAACTGCATTTAATGGAAATGAGTGTACTTCTATTTACAGTATATGGAAGGAATAAAATTATTCCTATTAAAATATTTAAATTCATTGCCTAATATTTAAACAGTTCTATTCTGTTGGAAATCAGACAAAAAATATTTATTCCATACTGCATTGAAGGGACTTTCAACTCATTTTCTAGCAAATTACGGGGCATATAATTAATACAAAGTATATTATTAATGAGCCAACGGCCGTAGCCGTGTTGAAACACCGGATCCCGTGAGATCTCCGAAGTTAAGCAACATTGGGCGTGGTCAGGAGTTGGGTGGGTTGCCGCGCGCTGTTGGTGGGGGGTAAGGGAATGGAGAAGCGGAGAGGAACTGGCCACCCTACCGCACGTAAAATCCGGCTCAGGAACACCTCTGCGGAGGTTCGGACCTGCCTTCGGGCAGAATAACCCTTACCTTACCATATTATTAATTATGAACATTGGTTAAGGTTTCCTGTATAATATGGTCTTTTAGTTATCTTGACCTAGTCAGACTGTAATCTGCAACTGTTGGACGCGAATAAGGTCAAGGGTCAGCTGCCAGTCAACAGAAGATAATGGCTGGAACCAGATAAACGTATGCCACTGGGCAGTGCACCAACACAAACCATAGTTTCCAAACCGGCAAGATTACCTACATTCGACTGTACAATAAATCACCGGCACAAAATTTAAAAGATCTGCCAGATCATGCCGCAATGAAACAACTTTTCATATCGAAGTTAATCGTCTCTATAAATTGAACATCTACTGAAGCACTTATTCTTCTGATGATTAAACTGGTTGTCCGACTCGTTGGCTGAACGGTCAGCGTACTGGCCTTCGGTTCAGAGGGTAACGGGGTTCGATTCCCGGCCGGGTCGGGGATTTTAACCTTAATTGGTTAATTCCAATGGCACGGGGGCTGGGTGTATGTGTTGTCTTCATCATAATTTCATCCTCATTACGATGCGCAGGTCGCCTACGGGAGTCAAATAGAAAGACCTGCACTTGGTGAGGTGATGATGGTAGTGATTATTGTTTTAACGGGAGGTACAACCACACAACCATTTTTTTTTTGGAGTTCATACGACTGCTAGAGTCATTAAGTGAAGGATAATAGTTACTATGTCTGTAACTAGGGAGTTTGTGATCACTTATTCTTGTTTTGTGTTTCGTGCTACCTTTTCATATTCTAGTAATGGAACATACTCCGTGAACCCCGCCGGCTCTCAGCTTATGAGATGTGACATAACCACGAATTCGAGATCTTCACTTAGCAGGGAAATGCTTCCTCTTGCCTGTGAAAAGTTCCTGTCATTCATCCTTCGTATTTGCACTGTATTGGTCAAATCATGATCTTCGTCAACTCCAGTGGGATTATGATTGTGAAGTGCATGAAATGTTTCTGCTTACATTCAGATTTGAAGATGTTTTGATTTAGAGAGTTTATTCGTGCAGCTGGCAAGTACAATCCAATAAAAGTTTAATGTTTCGTGAAGGTTCTGAATGATCCTCAAACGCGATAACATTCACTTTAAGACAACGACCCGTAAGGATTTTCATTGCGAAAGAATGCCAAGGAAATGTCTCATGCCCTCGAGGTTCACTCAGCCTGCACCAGAAGTGGGTATCGGGAAAGTTCCTGAGGCAGAGACGGTTGTGCTTAGAGGTAACAACTATCCTAACCGCTGTTGAGATGATGAATAGTAGAGACTTTTATATTCCACTCCTCCAAGGGCTTTCATATCTTTGCTACTTGCAAATTAAATACACAGTATATTCACTGTCAAGATAGGAACGAATTAGAGAGATTTTAGTCCAACCCAAGCCAAGGAAATTCTATGGACGATTCACATCCAATAATGATATGAACGACCTTCTCTGCCCAAGGTACTGTGGTACTGTGCAGACGTCTTCAACATTGATCAATAGAGTGTATTGTAACACATTGCCGCAGGGGCGATGTTTACTTAAAAGTCTACGCTAAGCACCGATCAAGCTCCTTATCTCCCACACAGTACAGTTCATTGCGGAGGACTAGTTTGATAAGTTATCAGTGATAATACGAATACATACGTAGTTTTATAATACTCGTGAAACAAGAATCAGTTCATGATGAAGAGTCGATGGAATAACCTTTGATATTTAACTTAATTTGCAACTACGATAATCGAGGGTATAAACTAGGTCTTGGAATTCCTTCTGTGCTAAAAATCATATCGGACAATGAAATTTCCCCATGTATGCAATCCGCTCCCGGATTTTCATCTTCATCACCAAAGCATTCATTTGTAGGAAATCTCTCGCAGATATTCGGCGCTAGATTTTGCAACGCATTTCCGTTCTTCGGTGTCCGCTTAGCTTAATTCGCCATTATTATACTTCCATAGAAAATTACCCGAAAGCCATAATTTATTTCCGGTGACGTGTTTACTAAATGCATGGAGATCACTTTATACACGGTTCTAATTATCCACTTGTGTTTGAATTCTAATTATAATCTGACTGTCTGTAACAGTGAAGAGGTAGAATTTTATTATACCAGTCAGTTTCAGACATAACTCAACCTTTTACCGAAAAGCGCTGGGGCAGTATTACACTCTATTAACTGTACACCGAAATATGAAAATATGTTTTATAAACTCAATCAAAAACCTTGAGCCATTCGTAACGGTGCATGTTTCCGCAAGCATAGCTCAGCAGACATGTAATCAAAATCTGAATACAATCAGAAATTAATAATAAAATTCTCTAGAGTATTTCATTCTCTGCCACTAGTTTTACTTAGACCAATAAAGAGATGTAGTGTAAGAACTGACTACGGTACCGATAAGAATTGGTTGAACGTTCGTCAATTACAGGTGTAGTAATTAGGCAAATGCTATGACCTATAAATTGGTGTAATATTTTAATTTTAAATTGTTTTCGTATAATAAATTAGGTAGTATTTTACTGACATCCTTCCCGTAATACCTGGGCCTATTCTACCATTAGTAAACACTCAGACTTAAATCAACAAATAATCTTCCTCTGTGAATTCATGGTAGACAGCTGCCTTTGGATGCTTGGATTATAGGTTCAATTCCGATTTCTGTAGCCCGTCAATCAAAAGTTGAAACATTTCTATAGGACACACCATGCTGTACAATGTAATTCTGTGATACATACGGTGTTAACCCGGAAGCACACAGCACGGAACGTCACAATTAGCAAACAGACAGCCCAAATGGTATTAAATGAAAGGAGGATACAGCTGATGCAAAGTTGCAAAATAGTTTTCAGTGACTTACATGGGAGCCATTGGCATATCACCTATTAGCCTACAGCCGAAACCACCGGGCGAGTTGGCCGTGCGGTTAGGGGCGTGCAGCTGTGAGTTCGCATCCGAGAGATAGTGGGTTCGAACCCCACTGTCGGCAGCCCTGAAGATGGATTTCCGTAGTTTCCCATTTTCACACCAGACAAATCCTGGGGCTATACCTTAATTAAGCCCACGGCCGCTTTCTTCCCATTCCTAGGCGTTTCCTCTCCCATCGTCGCCATAAGACCTCTCTGTGTCGGTGCGACGTAAAGCAAATAGCCAAAAAGAGAAAATAATAATAATAATAATAATAATACAACCGAAGCCAGGAGGTAGATTGGGGTCACAAATTTACAAACCAATCTTCGATGACTGATAGAGGAAAGAGCACACATATTACTGAAGAAAGATGATGGAACGTATGACACAAAAGTGCAAAGCAATATTCTAATTATATTATTATTATTATTATTATTATTATTATTATTATTATGGAAAATGTGATGGAACGCCAGATGGAAATTTATGACTTAAATAGGAGTATTAAGACAAAGAAATTTGGGGAATGTAAATACAGGATCGTTACAATTAAACTTTCACTACTTGAGCCAGTGTAGACGGAAAACTATGTACCATATGGGTACCCAACTGTATAGGAATGATGTTCAGACTGTACGCTGCAGGATTTGTGTTGTTAGTATTGTTAGTGTTATGACTTGCCGTTAGGCGCTGGTACTCATACCGAGGGTTGGAACACAAGTATTAGTGTGCATTTCAATTGCAGACAGTCAACATGACCCACTACTATCTGGTTTTCGTCAAGCACACAGTACTACAATGGCACTACTGAATGTCACAGAAGACACTAGTGAAGCAATGGACAATAAAGAAGTGACACTTTTAATATTTCTAGACTTGAGCAAAGCTTTCGACTCTGTTGACATAGACATTTTAATAATAATGCTATTTGCTTAACGTCCCACTAACTATTTCCAACGGTTTTCGGAGACGCCCATAGACATTTTGATCTCGATATTGTATTCCCTCCATTTCTCGGACTGTGCCCTCCTTTGGGTGCATTCCTACCTGCATGGCCGTCGGCAATGTGTTACAGATAGGTTAAACAAATCAACTTGGAGGTCAGTGCTGTGTGGTGTGCCCCAAAGGTCGGTGTTAGGACCTCTTCGTTTTTTCTATTTACATTAATGATGTCTCCCAAAACCTAACGCGCTGCAAATACCATATTTACGTTGATGATGTACAAATGTACCTCCATACATCACCAGATCGAATATTTTCGGTCATAGACAAAATCAATCAGGATCTAACATCGTTTTCTTCTCGGTCATTGAGATGTGGTCTTGCCTTAAACCCAGCAAAAAACGCAAGCCATCCTCCTTGGATATCCGAAATACTCGCGAAGGTCAATCGACCTGAGAATCCATCTGTAAGGTTACGTAATACTAACATACCATTCACGTCATCAGCAAACGTCCTAGGCGTTACTTTCGATTATGACATGTCATGGAAAACGCATATTATGAACATCACTCAGAAAACATTCTCTGCCTTGCACATGCTGCGCGGGTATAAATATTTATTTCCTGAAAAACTAAAAAAAAAAATGTTGGTAGAAGCTCTGGTTTTCCCTCATTTCGACTATTGTGACGTGATTTATACAGACGCTGGGTGCAAGTTATTGAGCAGATTACAACGTGGTCAAAATGCATATGCGAGGTACGTCTGTAACCTACGATACTACGACCATGTAACACCTTCATATAACCACCTATCTTGGCCCCGACTAGAAATCCGTCGCACTGTTCATATCCTATGCCTTCATAAAATCCTTCATTATTCACAGCCATTTTACCTTCATATTTAAAATACTTATGTTCTTATCGCAGTCTTAATACCAGATCTACTAATAATTCCATCCTTGCTTTACCTACCCATAAATCTGCCATCTACGATAAATCATTCACGGTAGTTGCCTGCCGGAAGTGGAACCTCTTTCCCGAAGGTATCAGAGGGTTAAGCGCTATTCGCACTTTCAAGGAAGCTCTGTGGAGACATTTTATGCATCAGTAAGGTTCATCTTTAAACTTGATGCTGCTACTTACAACAATTATATTGTCATGGATGTTCTGGTAGAAAATTAGTCTAAAATTTTTACCCGATCTGTTTTTCAAATCTTATTAAATTTTATGTACTGTCTCTTTTCACATGTAGGATATTAGTTTTAAGAATTTATCCTTTTATTACTTAATTCATTTAATATTCATTTAGCCTTATCACTCATCGTATTACTATTAATTTAATTAGTATTAAATCTATTATTGTAAAGTGATACAATATAATATATGCATATTTTATTGCCTGGTTAGAGTTAAAAAAAAGGCCTGAAGGCCTTAATCTTGCCGGGTAAAATAAAACATTACTAACTAACTAACTAACATGGGTCTGGACAAGGTGAGCAGGACTGTTTTATAAAAAGAACAGTAATAGTGCTGCTGCTCTTCGCAAGTATCGACGAATGAAGAGAATACGGAGAGGTTCTCTTTCCGCACCGGCGTTGAAGAAATTGATTCGCAAGTTGGAATTAACTGACGATTTTAGGAATTGATCCTGGGAGAGGCCGACGGCCAATTGCACCAACATTTGTTGAAAAAGTTACTGTTGCTATGGCTGCGAATGCTGGACGAAATCTATCAGGACAGCTGAACGTTCCATGGTCCACCGTTCGAAAAGTGCTGCGACAAATGTGAAATGGTATCCGTACAAACTTCACCCTACTCATCAAGTGTTGCCACGTGACGCAGTCATTCGAGTAGACTTTGCTCTTACGTTTCTTGCAAGGTCAAATTTGACTACAGGTGGCCGTAGAACATTTTGTGGAGTGATGAAGCACACGTTACGCTCACTGGGGCAGTGAACACTCACAATTATTGCATCTGGGGATCGTCACGGCCAACGAATGATCATCAAATTCCCCTGAATAGTGAACGCGTCACTGTGCGGTGTGGATGCACGGCAGAGTTCATAACTGATCCATTTTTCTTTGAGGAACTCGGATACAACGACCAAGGACATGGAGCGTGTACGGAACCCGTTACTGTGATCTAATTCTCCAACATGTAGTCTATGGAAGAGAGGTGCTTTGGACTCAACTCATTGGATGCACTATGGAGTTCCACCTCACATTGGTCATGAGGTCACTGGGTCCGTAACAAATTTGGAGAAGGCCGAATCATTAGCCCATAGTTCCAAACTACGTGGCCACCAAGATCACAAGATTTGGGCCTGTGTGATTTCTGGCTGTGGGTTTACCTGAAGGACAGGGTTTATCAAGGGGGCACTATCACACGTTGAGGATAGAAGATGAGCATTGCGAGGGAGGTAGCCAACATCGCACCTGAGATGTTTCGGGTAGCAGTAGAGCAATCTCTATTGCGATTCTAGAATATCGTAGATGCAGATTGTCTTCACACTGAGCAAAATTCGTAACCTGGAACGTAAACATGGTACGCAATTAACAAATGTTACCCTTTCACGTGGAAATTAAAATTTGTTTCTTTCAATTGTCTATTCGCTATTTCTTTTCCGCAGATCCTTACAAATGTTTCTAAAAAGTATTTTTGTCCTACGATCACATGTGATTCATTAGGGCCCTCCCAAGTAGCGAAAGTTTAATTATAACCACTCTGTACGTTGGCTTCCTGATCTGGTTGGACGCTAACTGATGTCCGTGCTCTTGTCAGTGCGAGCTGGCTGGAGTGGAGGCAAGTCAGCGGAGTCCTCTTTCATCACAGGATAGCCAACCACCTGAAGGCCAAGGTTCCTACGAGCATTGTACGCTGGTAGCCCTCTGTGGTTCTGAATGCTGGCCGTTCTGACGGGACTTGATCGTATCGAGAACAGTAGTGTCCGAGCGATGATGCGAGTTGTGCCCATAACTGAAAAAATGCGGGAATCTCGTTTACGCTGGTAAGGTCGTGTCATGCGTAGTGATAATCAATTTAGTCGCTAAGACTACCCTGCGCCTCAATTCAGAAGGGCGTCGCCTCTGTCGGCGACTATGAAGTGGTGGCTTGATCGGCAGAAGGAAGACAATTGACACATCAACGTCTCTTGTAGTGATGGCCTTGATGGGCAGGAGTCTTGATTATCATGTAAAACAGCGAACTCTGTGGTAAAGTGGGATAAGCGCTAGTAAGGTGAACATGTAACTTACTAATAACAGGTAATGGAAATACATATAAGTCTGAAAATCAGTCTTCCTTCACTAAATTTGCATAAATACTTCACATTAACAGAATATGACTATAATACGGTGTGTTAGAAATGAGACTCAGCGACAAGTAATGCAATTGCAGCCTATCGGAGTGCAGCAATGTCTGGTTAGGATCAGATGCGAGCGGACTGCTCAATAATTTGCTCACCGAGGGACTCGAGAGAATGAAAGCACAACGGTATTGTAACAACGCAATACACAAATGTAGACGGTTGACAAACCCAATAACAATTTGAAATGGAGCGAATATGTAAGCCTAATAACTGCTGTAAACTTACCGTGTTCACAGCAGATGTTGAAAAAAATTACAACGAATTTCCAAGAATATGGCAACGGGTTTTGCACTTTCCAAAAGGAAAGGAGGTTACGTGTTATCCAGGAATTGAGTTAATCCAGATGTTCAGGAAAGAAGGAGAGAAGGAGGAGGGTGGAAGAGATGCTAAATGGAGAATGATAGAGAATTTGATTGAGACTATGGACTGGGGATGTGGAAAACTGGGAGTGACGTTTGTAGATCATAATGGATGGGTAGGAAATAGGGATCTGCACTCCCATGGCCGTGAGTCGATAATATAGGTGTGGGTTTCAAAGGTCTGTCAGGAGGCACATTCATTGAAACGTAGTGGAATATATAACGGTGATGAGTGTACAGGGAGGATGACATAAGTTGTTCGTGTTAAACTATATACATATTTTAAGGAAAGGAGGATAATTAAGCGATTTATAGATACCAGATATCGCAATAGGAGTCACCACGGAAAACCACTTCCAGGATGGCTGAGGTGGGAATCGAACCCACCTCTACTCAGTTGACCTCCCGAGGCTGAGTGGACCCCGTTCCAGCCCTCGTACCACTTTTCAAATTTCGTGGCAGAGCCAGGAATCGAACCCGGACCTCCGAGGGTGGCAGCTAATCACGCTAACCACTACACCACAGAGGCGGGCTCAAATAGCACATATCTTGTCAAATTATATTGTACATACTTCAAAATAATATGTCACGGAGCCGTACGGAAACAATTAAAGTAGAAATGACCTAATAGAGAGGAGAAGCTTAAAACAGACTGAGGAAATGGACTGCGACAACAGAGAATAAAGCTCCTATACATGCATTAATGCGTATGACGAATGAAGTTAGTTAAATGAGCCGTGTGAAGTTGTGAAAGAACACAGTGACACTTTTAATCGTATTGTTGTAGATTAAACAACTGCCAGCTTCTTCTTGAAAGGCCATGAACTGCAACAACACACAATAAAACTCATAAATGCATCTATATATATAAAATAGCTTGTCCTGACTGACTGACTGACTGACTGACTGACTGATTCATCATCGCCGAGCCAAAACTACTGGACATAAAGAAATGAAATTTTGGGCATAGATTCATATTAAGATGTAGGTGCTCGCTAAGAAAGGATTTTTGGATATTCCTTCGCTAAGGGGGTTAAAAGGGGGTTGGAATTTTAAAATGAGTGTATCTATATCTCAAAACTTTGAAAGTTTACAGATGTAAAAATTGGTATTTAGAATCTCCTTTAAAAATAAGGAAATACGTATTTTTTTGTTTTCAGAACATCCCAATAGGAGGGGTGAAAAACGGTAAAAAAAAGGGGGTTGGATGCCTTTAATCAGAATACCGGTACTTATATCTCAGAAACTGAAGATATTAAAGACCTGAAAATTGGTACTTTTGATCTCTTTTTAAAATAAAGAAACACGTATTTTTTTGTTTTTGAAAAATCCAATTAATGGGAGGGTGAAAAGAAGGTGAATTTTTAAAAACAGTGCATCTATATCTCAAAACTTTTAAAGTTAACAGATGTAAAAATAGGTATTTAGAATCTTCATTAAAAATAAAGAAACACGCATTTTTTGTTTTCGGAAAATCCCAATAGAAGGGGTGAAAAGGGGTGAAAATGGATTGAATGCCTTTAATGAGGATACTTATATCTCAGAAACTGAAGATATTACAGACCTGAAAATTGGTACCTTTGACCTCTTTTAAAAATAAAGAAACACGTATTTTTTTGTTTTTGGAAAATCAAATAATGGGGGTGAAAAGGGGGGCTGAATTTTTAAAATGAGTGTATCTATATCTCAAAACTTTTAAAGTTTATAGATGTAAAATATGGTATTTAGAATCTCCTTTAAAAATAAAGAAACACGTTTTTTTTGTTTTCGGAAAATCCCGATAGGAAGGGTGGAAAAGGGTGAAAAAGAGGTTGAATGCCTTTAGCGAGGCTACTTATATTTCAGAACCTGAAGATATTACAGACCTCAAAATTGGTATTGGGGATACACTTTAAAAATAAGGAAACGCGTATATTTTCATTTTTGAAAAACCCGAATAATGGGGGGTGAAAAGGGGGGTGAATTTTTAAAATGATTGTGTCTATATCTTAAAACTTTAAAAATTTACAGATGTAAAAATTGGTATTTAGAATCTCCTTTAAAAGTAAAGGAATAAGTATTTTTTCGTTTTCTGTAAATCCCAATAGGAGGGGTGTAAAAGGGTGAATAGTGGGTTGAATGCCTTTAATGAGGATACATATATCTCAGAAACTGAATATATTACAGAACTAAAAATTTGTATATGGGATCTCCTTTAAAAATAAAGAAACGCGTATTCTCGGAAAATCCAATGAAAGAGGGGGGGGGAAAGAATTCTAAAATTAATTGACTTAATTGTATGAGAATACATACATCTAATAAAAACTAAAGTTGTTACGGACGTGAAATTTGGTATTTTGATCTCCTTTAAAAACAGAAATACGCGTTTTGTGGGGGAAACCATCTTGGGGGGCGGGAGTGGAAAGGAGTTGAATTCCTTTCATGAGGACACATAAATAAAAAACTGAAGAAGTTAGAGTCGTGATAATTGCTATTTAGAAGATCCTTTACTATTAAATAAACAAGTATTTTTTGCCGGAAAATTCACTTAAGGAGGGGGGGGAGTGTGAAAGGAAGTAAAAAAAGCGAATTATTTTTATGGGGATACTTATATCTCAAAACTCAAGGTAATAGACGTGAACATTGGGGTTTGGAATCTCCTTTAAACATAAAGAAACACTCCTCCATTTAATTTTTTTTTTGGGGGGGGGGGTAAATAAACTTAACGGAGGTGGGGTGTAAAAGGAGGTGAGACCAATTGATTTTGCTGTTCATAATGTACTTATAAGGAGCCTCCGTTGCTCAGGCGGCAGCGCGCCGGCCTCTCACAGCTGGGTTCCGTGGTTCAAATCCCGGTCACTCCATGTGACATTCGTGCTGGACAAAACGGAGGCGGGACAGGTTTTTCTCCGGATACTCCGGTTTTCCCTGTCATCATTCATTCCAGCAACACTGTCCAATATTTCATTTCATTTGTCATTCATCGATCATTGCCCCAGAGGAGTGCTTCGGCAGCCGGCACAATTCCTATTGTCGCCGCTAGATGGGGCTTTATTCATTCCATTCCTGACCCTGTCGAATGACTGGAAACAGGCTGTATATTTTCGATGTACTTATTCTGATCATAAACCGATCTTTTTAATCTTTCGTGGGTTCGTTTTCAACAGCCAACTTTTCCTTCGGAGAACGTTCTTATATTACAGTTGATTCTCCTGGCATATGAATAAAAATTTAAACACATTTGAAATAAACGATAGGAATGAGATTGACCATCCAATTGTTCACCTCTATAATAAGGTCAATAATGCACGGAAGTATGTCACTCGTATCGCCAGAAAAACCCGCACACTTGCCTACGCGCGACATTGGTGCTGGTCACATTCTCAACAATAACAATGGCAGCAAATGTAATTTACCGCCAAGTAGCGGTCTTGCATCTTGCTGTTGGGTCCAGAACATCTATAATAATAATAATAATAATAATAATAATAATAATAATAATAATAATAATAATAATAATAATAATAATAATAATAATAATAATAATGTTCTGGTCCGTCGTCAAATGTGCGGACCGCGGTGGAAACGGGCCCTGGACGGTTAATGACTAAGAATGCAGTCTGGCCGCGGGTTCAGTACCGCCAAGGCACCCAAGACGACACCACGCCGGATCTCCTGAAGGATTTGTTCCATATTAAAAATGCTTATAAGAAAAGTTGGCAAAGATTTAGGGACCCAACTGACAGGGTGGAATACCTGGACCTAGCCTGGGAAGTACGAAATCGATTGCTGGAAATAAAGATTGAAAAATGGGAGGAAACTTGCCATAATCTATTAGAAAACGAGTCAGATCGGGAATTTTGGCGTATTCTCGCAGAAAACGATGCAGATCGCGAATTTCGGCTGATTATATATCTAAAACAACATTCAATTATAAATTTCAGTATAATACCGTAGCGAAGCACGGGTATCTTGCTAGTATATATATATATATATATATATATATATACAGTACATTAATGTGCATTACTTCTAGAGGAGGTGTTTGTATACCGAGTGAGTTGGCCGTGCGGTTATGGGCGCAGAGCTATGAGCTTGCATTCGTGAGATAGTGGGTTCGAACCCCACTGTTGACAGCCTTAAATAAGGTTGTCGGTTGTTTCGGATTTTCACACCAGGGAAACGTTGGGAATGTACCTTAATTAGGGCTACGGCCGCTTTTTTCTCATTCCTAGGCCTTT
This sequence comes from Anabrus simplex, assembly GCF_040414725.1. NCBI lineage: Eukaryota > Metazoa > Arthropoda > Insecta > Orthoptera > Tettigoniidae > Anabrus > Anabrus simplex. The sequence goes on from NC_090265.1 coordinate 1,398,852,344, forward strand.
CCTATCCCATTGTCGCCATACGATTTATCTGTGTCGGTGCGATGTAAAACCAATTTAAAAGAGAAGATAATTTATACATTTTACTGAAGTATCCTTGACTGTGATGATATTTGATATTTTATGAAGAGGGCCATGGCGCAAGCTAAGATCAGATATTGTTGTCGATATTCGTTCTATTTCTTAGACTTGCAAATAGCGAAAGCAACAATTAGGTGCTATTCAGAATGATTTTGGTGATAAGAGAATGGATACATGGATCCAGGAACAATAAGTACCTCGCTAGATAAACGTTCTTTATGAGTTTAAAATGTTTAAACAGAATCTCTCCTTGGCCTTGCCTACAGTCATGCAAGTGCCTACTTCGAACACCAGATCTGTATTTTAGAATCCTTGAGCTGACGTTGCCATGTTTACGGCTGGATATCTGATTCTTGGTGTCAATATCGCTGGAGCTATGGAGGTGGACGTTCGTTGGTAGTGGAATGATACAACGCTTCTACTCTACATACAGCCATACCCTTCTAATTCTATCAATTCCCTTGTGCTGAATGGCAGCTTGATCTCACCCTTGGTTCACAGCGTCTAACGAGGTCAAGGTAGTTAAACGATCAAATTATAAGAAAGTCAAGCTGCCTCTGTGGATCCGTAGTAGAGTGTCAGCCTCCGGATCCCAAGAAAGCGAGTTCAAACCCGGCAAAGGTAGTCGGATTTTTGAAGGGCGGAAAAAAAGTCCATTCGACACTCCATGTCGTACGATGTCGGCATGTAAAAGATCTCTGGTGATACATTTGGTATTTACCCGACAAAATTCATTAAATCTCAGCCATAGACGCCCGAGAGAGATCCAGTTTACTCTGGTTGCCATCTAGTGGGCCTAGAGTTAAACGGAACGTCGAAATTGACGAGCAGACAGCCAAATGGCGTCAAATTGAAAATTCTGCACACGGTAGCTGAGGCCATTCACCTTTTCTTTACTCTTCATCTTTCAGTTTTTACCTAGGTTATGCTTGCCAGCCGGAATGTACATAAAACCTTTAAGATGCCGGCTCTTAACGGGGCTGGTGTGGCCAGCAAATTGTATTAAAAGAGAGTTTGTGATAATATTAGATACCGGCAACGGAAAACACTACTGGAAACTAGATTACATTTATACGATTCCATGCTCTGGTCTGTACATTCGTTAAGGTATCTAGGATGCCATAAGATACAACCAGTTCCACATGCACTCATTTAACCGCGTTTCGAGTTGGATTCCCGACCGGGTCGGAGGATTTTAACTTGTATTGGCTATTTCCTCTTGCTCGCGCACTTGTCTTCGTGCCTTCTTTGACATTAGATTTCGGACAAGGTAGGGTCCCATCCTCACAGACGCGCAGATTTTCCATGGGCGTCAATTCGAATGACCTGCACGAGGTTCGTCCGGAGGCCACACACTGTTATTATACATAACCTTAGTCTTATGACAACATGGACATTCGTGACCGGGTCGCTGCCCCTACCTAAGCCAGTGACCACTAATCAGTTATCTTGAGCTGAATATTATTGTCCTAGCGTACATTTCCGATTCTCCTCTAGCCTACAGCACATGAGATAGCCATTCAATTGTTTACCAAGACCGAGGTTCAACTTTGAAGACGTCACGAGATCTTGAGTTTCAACATGGCTGCGCTGTTGGTATCTTCAGAATGTGTAATCGTTTACCTCAAATAAGAGTTCATGACATTCTTCTTTTTCTTCTCCTGGTGCTATAACTTCACAGGAGGTTGAGGACCAACAAGGAGTAATCTGTATGTTAAAAGAGTTGACTAAGAACAGCTTTGGCAAATCCGCCCGTCTATTCTACTGGACCGATTTGCTTCAGTTTCGTTTTAGACTCTCCGAAATTACTTGCCGGTGAATCATGAGACATTGATAGGTCTCTTTTTTTTTTTTTTTTTTTTTTTGTTTGCTAGTTGCTTTACGGCGCACCGACACAGATAGGTCTTATGGCGACGATGGGACAGGGAGGGCCTAGGAGTGGGAAGGGAGCGGCCGTGGCCTTAATTAAGGTACAGCCCCAGCATTTGCCTGGTGTGAAAACGGGAAACCACGGAAAACCATGTGCAGGGCTGCCGACAGTGGGGTTCGAACCCACTATCTCCCGAATACTGGATACTGGGCGCACTTAAGCGACTGCAGCTATCGAGCTCGGTGATAGGTCTCTCAGTCCAGCAATCATCAATTTATCAATCCAATAATTGCAGGTGAAGGCTTATCCTAACCTGCAATACATTCTGTACTTAGCAGATTGCTAAGCGGCTAACACTTTCATTAATATTCTGATATGTGATTTTCATCCTTTGTAATGTCATTGCATGCAGCCATGTTTGATTACTACCTGTCAAGCCACAGAGTATACACTTCACCTGATCACGGAATAATACTGCTCCCTGCTAGATACTCTTTGATTCTCTACCATTTCCCAGCTTCCAAATATATTCAACACAAACCCGATTATGACACAACCTTAGACATTGTCTGGGAACACCTATGGAAGGCCATGTATATTTTAGAAAATCTCTTCCCGGCAAAGAACGCTCAATCGGGACTAACATTTGAGTAGAGCCATGCGCGGATGTAAAATATAATATTCGCCTCCGCTCCGCATCCGTACTTCCTTCACCCGCACCCATATCCGCATTCGCGAATGGTTATCCGAATCCGCAAAATGTTTATGCGCTGATATTGTAATTATTTAACTATAAGTATATTACACCCAAGATATTGAAAGGGATAGATCCTTTAACATAATACAATGGGCCTGACACCTCGCACAAGGACCCCTAGAGTCACAGGTTCATGAGGGACTTCCTCTTGCGAAAACTACCGACGTATTGACCTTTGTTCCTTCCTTCCATTAATTGAGGACAGGATCCAGCTAGGTTTAGGTCAGATGTTTGCTTTATGGTCTCAAGAATCTTTATATATCACTATTCTCACATGCAGTGTCAAGGGTCGCCTAACCATAAGCAAAAATAAGAGTTTACCTGAGTGAAAATCAATAAACATTATTATTTAGAAATTATCAGCAAAATTATCCGCACTGCCGTAGAGCTTGTATCCGCCAATACATTAACTTCGCGGATATCCGCGATTAAAGTTACCATGTCCTTCTACAACACATTACCAGGATTTACATCAAGAACTGCAGGATAAAAAAGTGAACATACGGATAGATTCTTACCAAACAAACGGCATGATGACGTCAGAATGGATGAATGCGGACTATGACCTTCGGCATACCATAACGCTCTTCTTATTAAATGTTCATAAGAGCATTGAAAAGGTCAGGCAAAACAGTTTGACTACGACAGGCATAACAAGACGCATTATCAGCCCTATTTATAACGAATACTGCGGAGCAGCACGGGTCAATAATAATAATAATAATAATAATAATAATAATAATAATAATAATAATAATAATAATAATAATAATAATAATAATAATAATAATGTACCGCCTCTGTGGTGTAGTGGTTAGCGTGATTAGCTGCCACCCCCGGAGGCCCGGGTTCGATTCCCGGCTCTGCCACGAAATTTGAAAAGTGGTCTGAGGGCTGGAACGGGGTCCACTCAACCTCGGGAGGTCAACTGAGGAGAGGTGGGTTCGATTCCCACCTCAGCCATCCTCGAAGTGGTTTTCCGTGGTTTCCCACTTCTCCTCCAGGCGAATGCCGGGATGGTACCTCACATAAGGCCACGGCCGCTTCCTTCCCTCTTCCTTGCCTATCCCTTCCAATCTTCCCATCCCTCCACAAGGCCCCTGTTCAGCATAGCAGGTGAGGCCGCCTGGGCGAGGTACTGGTCATTCTCCCCAGTTGTATCCCCGACCAAGAGTCTGAAGCTCCAGGACACTGCCCTTGAGGCGGTAGAGGTGGGATCCCTCGCTGTGTCCGAGGGAAAATCCGACCCTGGAGGGTAAACAGATGATGATGATGATGATGATGATAATAATAATAATAATAATAATAATAATAATAATAATAATAATAATAATAATAATAATAAAGTTTGTGCTTCTCACAAATTTAATTCAATTGTATGCTGTATTACCTTCGTTATAATCGAAGTTTAATTATTTATCTTCGTCGCTATACACTATAAGCCAGCATTGCCACTGAGGTGTCTCCCAATTGCAACATTCTTCTCGATAATAATACTAATAATTACTTTACAGTTTTCGGAGGCGTCTAAGTGGCGAAATTCTCTCCCGTAGGAGCTTTCCACGTGAAGGTAAATCTATCGGCATGAGGCTGTGTGTTCAAGCACGTGCAAATACCACTGGACTGGATGGAATGGAATCCATCATCTTGAGCTTGGAAGGCTAGCGTTCTACCGTCCGAGCGACTCAGCCCGGAATTGAGTTAATTTCATCACAAGTTTAAAATAATTCGGCAATAGGTTGATGACTGCAATGTTGGGTGTCTGTAAACAGAAACTGTCGAAACAGGGCAGCAATTATCATTAATTTGATTACGTAATTACCTTTTAGTCCGCCTCTGTGGTGTAGTGATTAGCGTGATTAGCTGCCATCCCGGGAGGTCCGGGTTCGATTCCCGGCTCTGCCACGAAATTTAAAAAGTGGTACGAGGGCTGGAACGGGGTTTACTCAGCCTCGAGAGGTCAACTGAGTAGAGGTGGGTTCGATTCCCACCTCAGCCTCCTTGAAGTGGTTTTCCGTGGTTTCCCACTTCTCCTCCAGGCAAATGCCGGGATGGTACCTAACTTAAGGCCACGGCCGCTTCCTTCCCTCATCCTTGCCTGTCCCATCCAATCTTCCCATCCCTCCACAAGGCCCCCGTTCAGCATAGCAGTTGAAGCTGCTTGGGCGAGGTACTGATCCTCCTCCCCAGATGTATCCCCGACTCAAAGTCTGAAAGATCCAGGACACTGCCCTGGCGGCAGAGGTGGGATCTCCCGCTGAGTCCGAGGAAAAAAACCGACCCTGGAACGGTAAACAGATTAAGAAGAAGAAGAATTACCCCTTAAGTGTCATAACGAACTGACTGTGATGGACTTATTATATGCAGAAGGTCAACTACGAAATAAGCTGTTAACCTTGTTAATAATTGATATAAAATATTTCTGATTATTTGGAATGTGGAATCTGAACACATCATTTCTTGTTCATTATGTTATGATCTCCCGAGTACCGTTGAGCATGAAGCTCTAGGATGTATTCTAGTATCTGCAGCTGTACTTTGAGTTTAGTAAGTCTTATCGTGTTGTTATCGTGGCAGTCGAGGAAATGTGACTGGAGTGCACACTTTACGGTGTAGCGTCGTAAGTGGGACACGCACAAGACTAAGGTAAGCAATGATAACAAAATATTTACCGTATTTATGGAAATATATTCAAAAGTATATTTTATTACGCGAATAAAATGGACAGAGCCTTTATTATTAAGTCGTCATGTGTTAAATTTAAAGTGTTTTATGAACTTAACGCACAGGAGATACTAATAATGTAAATATAATAAAGGTTGCTTTGTGATTAGTCATCAATTTTGAGCCAATTCAGTAGGTGCAGTTTTTCACACAGGGCGGTGATAGTAAATAAGATATTGAATAGTATTATTTCGTGTATAGTACACCAATATGCAGGCTTAGTTTATTAGTTTATGTAATGGCCACCATAAGGAATTTAATTTCTCATATAAACGTTGTTATATGAAGTAGTTTGTTGTTCATGCTTCATGTGGAGGTGTTCAGGACTTCATATGTTGTTACCACGGTGAGATTATTAATATGGACGTTTTAGACGTAGACTATCTACAACATATTTTGATTACTATTCATAAAGACAAGCTATGGTAACTTAAAATCTTCCTTAGGTACAAAATAAGCGGTTATAAATTTTACTTTATCGAACATTTATTATATATTTATCCATCATTTTTCGCAATTAAATTTGATTTTAATATACAATGATAAGTGATTTTAGTTCATAATAGAACAGTGCATTATTTTAGATCTTGGAACGGACCAAATACAGCTGACTTATCATACTACTAACTACAGATACGGTTACTGGAGACACTGAGGTGTCTGAGTTCTGTGTCGCAGGACTTATTTTACGTGCCATTATATCTATCGGCAAGGGCCCGGTGTATTTGAGCATCTTCAAGTACCACCGGACCAAGCCTGGAAGTCGAACCCGCCTACAGTACATTGGCTAAGAAGCCCAGGATTCTACAGTCTGAGCCATTCCGCCTAGTGACCACATAATGACAAATGTAACCATAACTGTAGACAGATGAGGTAATCCACCTGATCAATACAATATAAAATTAGTATTCAATTCATTTTGTCTACAATTATTATATTGGCATCAATACGGAACATGAAAATTATAAACGTAGATGTAACCATGTTCTGCATGCTGATGAGAATGTTACATATTTAAGCGTCTTTGTAACGCAGTGTCCATGGTACATGGCCGTCAAGTACAGCAATTCCAACATCCGCAGCTTGCATCAAGAACTCAGGACTAGAAATCATGGAAACCCTAGAGTAGTATGATCAAGAGCAGCATTTTCTTTCTTTTCCAAGTATGTTCGATCAGGTTAAGTGTACCTCACTTTATTCACTCAAATCAATATTATATTAGTGACGAATACAGTATATGCACATCTGATGAGCATGCTGCTGTCTGACCCCAGGCCTAGACTACATTGGTAGAACGTCAGTAACTTAGGAGTGAATGTTAGATATTGCGCCTTCTCTCGATGTCGTCCGCAGATAAACACGCGCTTTACGCATTACTTTCTAATTATTATTATTAGTATTGCTGTGCGGTTAGGGGTGCGCAGCTGTGTGCTTGCATCCGGGAGATAGTGGGTCCGAGCCCCGCTGTCGGCAGCCTTGAAGATGATTTTCTATGGTTTCCCAGTTTCACGCCAGGCACATGCTAGTAGTAGTAGTATCATACGTGCATACATACATTTTTATATACTGTTATGCCTTTCCACGTTCAGTCTGCCAGCCTGTGCGAATTTGCAAAATGCCTCCACAATTCTCTTTATGTAGCTAGCACTGTGGCCTCATTTAGTTCCACACCATTTCCTTTTCAATAATCAGAAACTGAACCTAACCATCGCCGTCTTGCTCTACCTCTTCTTCTCTTACACTCCAACGCCTAGACTATTATTCTCCTACGTAACCTATCCTCCTCCAATCACCTCACAAGACCCGACCACTGAAGCCAGTTTATGCGTACCTCTTTATCCTTCGAGTTAATTTACAAATTAGCCTTAACCTCAATATTCCGAATACCTCACTGCTATTGTTCTTTCCTGTTTGTATCAGCGTTTGTACTCGCTACTTTCATGTGCCTTTCTTCTAAATAAGATATGTTGAGTCAACCCAGACTTCACTCTCGTACAGAAAGTCCGTCTGGAAATAAACCGGTCTGAACAGAGTATTTTTCCGGAACCGACTTCTTTTTTTCGGAATACCGGTGATCGCAACTGCGAATTCACTGCATTAGCTTTGATGCTCCTTGATTCAATCTTACTGTATAACCCTGATGGGAGAATACACATCCTAATTACCTGCTTAAGGGATTTTAATTATGTTACCGATCTGACATTGAATCAACTCTTGGGTTTCTTCCCAACCGATATCACCTTAGGTTTGGAGATGATAACTTTCATGTCATATTTCTGCTCCTATTTTCAAGTTCCAAGATTGCAAAGCTTTGAGTAAAGTCTGCTACTAGACCAAGACGTCGGCGAAGACCAAAGTGCTTACTACATTTTCACCTAAAGGAATCCTTCCATGCAACTGTACACCTTTCAGTAGGAGATCCACGTAAACTTTGAACAACAAAGGTGACGGATTACAGCCTTGTCTAACCACTATAAGTACCTTGAAAGCTGAACTCATTCTCCATCTGTTTTCACTTGTCAATATTCATGCTTTTGATGATTTTTAATAATCAACCCTTAACCCCCATAATCCCTCAGTACGGGTAACATTATTTTCCTTGAGTACTCTGTGTTATGTCCTTTATAGATCTACGAAGCGTTAACATAAATGGCTATCCCCGTCTTCCCCTCGTAGCATTATTCAATTACCTGGCACATACAGAAAATCTGATATTGAGAGCCCCTCAGTGGTCTGCAAAACCACAATGGTTTTCATCCATCTTACTCTCAACCATTGATCGCATCTCTCTGATCTTACTGTAGTTCTGTACAGATTAGAACAATCACACATTTCTGACAGAATGCCTGAATTCGAATTCGATTGTGGTATATTATCGATATGGTGCCCAGTGTTGCGATGAATAACTTTATTACTTGAGGAATGCATTCGTAACTGCTAATCCCATAGTAGCTCAGAAGTCCAGTAGACGCTGCCAATCCTGTTAGCTTCCATACCTACCCCGCATTTACTCGTCACGTTTCTCATACCAGTCAGTTCTATTTCCAGCTGCCACGTTCAAATTGCCCATTAGCACTATCCTCTCCTTGCTGTTGACCTGACTCCGATGTCACTCTGCCTTTATTAAAACTTCTCAAACAAATTCTATTTTGAAGAGTGTCTGCCCACAAGGTAGTATTTTCACATTAAGAGAGTGGTGGGAAAGGCGCAAGGAACTTAAAATACAAGGTTCATGGAACGTACCCTCGATTGGGTTTGGTACCACCTTTAAGGAATTACATCTTCCTGGTCTGGATTGCTCAATGCATTCGATAATATTCAACTACTGTAACGCATGTGGAAGAAATACTGATTTATTTTTTGGAAGTGGAAATAGCACCTTTAGAACAAGCACTCCTCATTTGCACCCTGACATGGTGAACAGACTGAACAATTCTTGTCCTAATTTCTCTAACAGCTAAATCTACTCAAATCATCCACTCATTTAAGTGCATAACAGAAACGTACGTTAAGTGCAATAATATTTCTGATGAGCAGTTCCAGCCCACATAGTGTTGTCCCCCTTGAGAACATGTTAAGAAAATTTTAGTATCGCCTATCTCTTCCTCGTTATCTCCTATTACCCGGATATCATAAACACCTAATACATCTATTATTATTATTATTATTACTATTACTATTATTATTATTATTATTATTATTATTATTATTATTATTATTATTATTATGTCCGGCTCCGTGGCTAAATGGTTAGCGTGCTAGCCTTTGGTCACAGGGGTCCCGGGTTCGATTCCCGGCAGGGTCGGGGATTTTAACCATAATTGGTTAATTTCTCTGGCACGGGGGCTGGGTGTATGTGTCGTCTTCATCATCGTCACGACGCGCAGGTCGCCTACGGGTGTCAAATCAAACGACCTGCACCTGGCGAGCCGAACATGGCCTCGGACACTCCCGGCACTAAAAGTCATACGCCATTTCATTTCATTTCGTTTTATTATTATTATTATTATTATTATTATTATTATTATTATTATTATTTACAATTTGCTTTACGTCGCACCGACACAGATAGGTCTTACGATGACGATGGAATAGGAAAGGCTAGGAGTGGGAAGGAGGCGGTCGTGCCTGGTGTGAAAATGCGAAACCACGGAAAACGATCTTCAGGGCGGCCGTCAGTGAGGTTCGAATTATTATTATTATTATTATTATTATTATTATTATTATTATTATTATTATTATTTTATTCTCCTTCCCTTCTTCATTTATTTCTCCGTCACTCTACCCACACCCTGATCGGGTAATGGCTGATATCTGTAGAGCTTGTAAGGACTAGACCCAGCTTTGGACACGGATGCACTTCCTGACGGCAAATTGATAAGGAGAGGTTTACGTTTACTTCTTCCTGGTGTGGTTGCTAGTGCCATGTGCTGGCTCTTTGTAGGTCAAGGCTCATCAGGGACGAGGGCTCTAGAGCCATGGGGATGGTTTGACTTTATTCTTCATTTCGTCCATTTCCCTGAAGAAGATAACCGTCGACTAGCAGTGAAAGGCACCTTCTCCATGCTCTGTTACTTTTCTTGACACACCGTGCGGCATACAGCAAAGTATTAGGACTATGAAAGGACCTAGGACCTTGGAAGGATTTTCATTCCCTTCCGCGAAGGGGAGGGGGTGGGCTACCTAGAAGGTAACGCCTTCTCTCTGGCCAGGAGATTTGGCGGGTTTGGAAGGTTTGAAGGAGTTGGAAGAGGGATAAAACGGTGATGTAAATTTATTGGAGGTGATGGGGGTTGGCCTCTTGGCTAAGGGGTGTGCATCTGCTCTTGTGCTTTTTATTTGGTTTTGTTACAGATATAGTTGGTTACATGTTACAAGTATAATTATTACAATTTACATTATTATATTTAGATTGGTGTGCTGGGGAGAAGGAGGTCTAGGATTTGCTGGTAGAAGGAAGATATGTTTACCAGGTAAGTGAGTGGAGAAGGTAGGAATGGTTATATGGGTTAGGTAGGTGGTGTAGAGGAGGGAGCCGGGGACAGTTCTGAGATGTGGTAGGGCGGGTGGAGTGTTGTGGGGGAGAGCGTGATGGTTCCACTCGATGATGGCGGCCGAAGAGCTGAATCCCCTGGTGGATAAGGCGCTGAACATCATCGGGTGGCTGGAGTTTGAGTCTCACCATGTAGGTGGGCCCGGCTGCGTTGTGGATTCGGGTTGCTCTCTTCAGGTGCAGTCCTGCTTGGCGCAGCTCGTGGTTGATGATTTCCATGGGTATCCAAGGATTCAGGCCACGTATCACGCAGCTAGTGTTGTTATTGGACTCGGGCGGTGGTGTCGGCGTTGGTCTTGCTATTTCTATGTCCATCTTGGTGGCTTCCGTCTCGGCTGGTGACTGGAGTGTTGCATTTTGTGAACTGGGGTGAGTTGGTGTCAGGGGTGACGTCACGATAGGGGAGGGATGGAACGTGACTGTTGTGGTTATGGGAGTGTGGGCGGGGGTAGTGGCAATGGTAGTGGTAATAGTTGTACTGGGGGTGGTGTGTACATGGAATGGAGGCTGTGTTGGTGGGGTGTGTGGAGGTGGCTTGGTTTCAGAATTTGGGGACTATGGAGGTGGGGAGCATGGGGGTGACTTGGTTACCGGGTTCGGTGAGCAACACGGTTCTGCAAAATGTGGCACTCCATTTATATATATGCCCCAGTTCAAGGCATTCTGGACGGCTTTTTCGGATGCTAGATGTATCAGGACCTTGTCCGTTGGTATTAGATTTTCTAATATCCTGGACAGTTTTAGGACTGGCACGCCTTTATTCTCGAGGTAGCAGAGGAGTACTCCATCCGTGAAGGCGAGATCCACGCCGCGGATAATACAGTTGGGCATGGTGGGGGAGGCCGACTTCCAGTTTGGTTATGCGTTTTTGGCACAGCGGGGTCCGGGAATAAAGTTGAGTCGTTCCCCAGCCGTAATAAAAGAACGTGAATCGTTTTTCGAATTTTGAGAAGCGATGTACGAAAGGATTAAATTTCAGTCTTACCTGTCTAATGCTCGCTCATCCCCTGTGAGTTGCAGCATAGAAAATGTCCGTGGTAGGCCTATTCTCTGCCTGCCATTAGTGACTACTGCCAGGGAACTTTCAAATTCGTAGCAGGCGTTTTCAACTAGGAGTCCCGCATTGCTTCCAATTATTTCTGCCACGTTTCTCTCTCTTAGATATTCCTTATTTTCCTTGCCTCCAGGTTAACTCTTATTCTCTTTCGACCCAAAATATACGGAGTTCTTGCGTGGCATAGGTAGTGTTTCATTATCCCTCCCTTTGTGGTTTTCGCCTCTAATTTTCTAGCCATAATGCTATTGTTTTTACGTCCCAATAACTACATTCTTACGGTTTTCGGAGACGCCATGGTGGCGGAATTTGGTCCCATAGGAGTTCTTTTACGTGTCAGTAAATCTACCGACACAAGACCGACGTATTTGAGCACCATCAAATAACATTGGACTGAGGCAGGATCGAACCTGCCATGTTTGGGTCAAAAGGCCAGCGCCTTAACTGTCTGAGCCACTCAGCCCGGCCAACTATTTTATTGAAACCTTCATCCTTTACAGGGATAGACGTATTCCTTCTTCCCCACTGACCAGAGTTGACTAGTAGTATTTCCCCACACAACAGTAATTATCGTAATCACCACCAGCAGTGGTCACAACCATTATTAAAAACAAATGTGAACTCTATGGTAATAAGTATAAATTAATTATATATCTCACGAAAGTCAAATTTGCAGCATCACTTAATATAAAGTGAAATTTATTGTTCCAAAAATGTCCTTAAGGCAACGTGAGAAAATTAGATGGTCTTTGAAGTATCCAGGTATACACTTTTTGGTTATTTGTGCTTCACCTGGTGAGACCTAACTTGAATTGTGCAGATGCTATTAGTATCATTAATTAATTAATTAATTGCTCAATCTATTAATAAATAACTTTTCAATACATAGTCTATTGTGACTTCCCTCTGCTCCGTAATTAATTTTATTGACAGAAAACATATTGTCCCATGCATTTAGATACTAAGATGTATTGTAACACAAATAGCATCGATTAAGATTTTAAAAATAATTATTTTACTCAAAGGTGAGATCTGGCAGCAAAATTCAGAGGGTAAGGCCACGTATCACGCAGCTAGTGTTGTTATTGGACTCGGGCGGTGGTGTCGGCGTTGGTCTTGCTATTTCTATGTCCATCTTGGTGGCTTCCGTCTCGGCTGGTGACTGGAGTGTTGAATTTTGTGAACTGGGATGAGTTGGTGTCAGGGGTGACGTCACGATAGGAGAGGGATGGAGGGTTAGCATTGTTGGATGCGCTTGAGAACGGTTGGCTGTTGAGAGAGCTCTTGCATTATTGTAGTGATAAAGTAGTGAAAACCTATTGAAATAGCTAAATTTTGTGTCTATCTGATTCATTTAGTGCTGTTTATATAGTGGTGTTTAGTGCTTGTTGGTAGAAATTGGGAGTAGTGACATTTATTTAAATTTTGTAACAAGTAATTCAGTTGGTCTTCAGTAAATTACGTTTTCTAGGTTAAGTAGGCTAGCTAGGTGTACCTTGTTTCGATTTTAGGTTTAGGAAATATTAACTTTAAAAATATTTGTAAATATCTGTAGGTTCGTTGGTTATACTTACAAAGGTAGGTTATCATAAGGAATAGTACCGTAACTTCTGCAGCAACTTCTCCGGTATTTCGTATAGATATCCGTTCAAACTATCGCGAAGGTAATAATTTACTACATAAAATAAAACACGATACGCCTGTAAACCTCCATTTAAAGAGATTACACGGTAATAGTTAACAGTCGTTGTATTGTTATTGATTATTGTCCGTCCTCATATTCAAATATTGCATTGTTGGCTAAGTTGTGAACAAAGGGTGTAGTGTAGTCAAGTAAATATAAATAAAAATCAGCTGATCTTGTATTCCATTCATTGGTACTTCTAAGTAGGTAGTTAAAGTATCCGTAATTTATATCTCGCTCCCTCGATCTTTCAGTATTTATGAGCGGTTAGCTAATAATAATAAAGTTCATATATCCCAGTAATTGCAGTTCAAGTCCCTGGAGCAGTAGTAGTAGTAGTAGTTTTGATAGAAATATTTGAGAAATTACTGTAGACAACCTCGTATTTTTCAGTAGGCCTAATTAAGGACACTTTTATTCTCCGTCCCGTGGAGTAGGGAAAATAATAGTAATCCACCAGCTGTAATAATCACATAACCACATTTCAGTAGAATTGTAGTGAAGATAAGGTATAATATATTAGATAGTATCTTGCCAGTTATATTCGTGTTTTTCTTCGTGTACGGCAATCTTTTCGATACTTAAGCATTTAACCAAACACAGGATAGTGTAGTGTAGATACATTGTAGTATAGATACAGTACATTTAGATAGTGCCGTATCTTGCCTGCTATATTCGTGTGTATCTATTAGACCATAATACTAATTAATAATTTGTCTAAGCATTTAGCTTCGTTGGTAATCTTTGAGTACAGTAGTTCTTGCAAATTTCATTTCTGTTGTGCTTAGTTTAGTGACATACGGTACGGTTCCGTAATTAGGATACGTCTGAAAGTAGTTTAACATTACTGTAGTGTACTGTACAGTAGTATACGAGTAATATCCTATTAGAATTTAGTGTGATTATTTTATTATTGTAAAATATTTGTGTAGTACTGGTGTAGTAGAGGTATCCGTAGAAACTCGTACTAAAATACTGTTGTTGTAATTAGAATAGGCTTAATTGCAGTTTGGAATTGTGTAGTTCTTGTGTAGGCTATTACTTTCGATATTCAGTAATTAACAGCAGTTTTTATCCTGTCAGGGGTTGTAGGATAAAAAATAGAGCACGAATAAGTAGTACTGTAGTGTAGTCGTATATTAATTACCTTATTGTTGTGTATTATCCCATACAATATATCCCTCCATTCATTTATTTTTTGCAAATAAGTTATTTTATTTTTAATTTCATTTTCCCCCCGTAAAGAATGGCTAAGGAGCGCGAGTGTAGTTTCTGTGGGTGTGGCGAGGCATTGAGGGGTATGAGGGAGGAGTTGGAAAGTTTGAGGGAGATAATTAGGATTCTCACAGAAGACAGGAAGGAAGATAGGACTCCCTCAAACAACGTACAGGTTACAGTAGGTGTACAAGAGGGAGGGGAAGGAAAGGGAGGAGTTGTAGAAGACAGGTGGTCTAATGTTCTGAGGGGAAGGAGATTGCAGGCTACGAGCTCTATTCAGGATCAGAATTCAGGACAGGTGTCTGTGCAAAGTCGGTACGAGTCACTCCAGGTAGAACAACAGAGGGAAAATGAGGGACAGGGAACTGTTGCTGAGATGTGTGGGAGTAGGAGGAAGGGAAAAGGTAGGAAAGGAAAGTGTAGAGTAGATGATAGGAAAAGATAGGTGGAACAGGGTCATGGGAAGGAGAAAAGGGAGGAGGAAGTAGCTTCTGCAGTTATCAGGAAAGATAGGGCTGACCAGGAGGGGAGGGGATCAAACGAGGTGGGTAGGGTTGAGGCTCTGGTCATGGGAGATTCCATCGTTAGACACGTGGGGAAAGTGTGTGGAGGAAAGGGTACCAGGGTAGAGTGTTATCCAGGAATTAGGTTGAGGCAGATGTTGAGGAAAGTAGAAGAGAGGGAGGAGGGGAAGGAGAAGGTGGTAGTGTTTCACGTTGGTACCAACAACGTAAGGCAAGCTGATATAAGTATCAACATAGTTGGAGATGTGTGGGATCTGGTAAATGCACCACGGGTGAAATTTAAGAAAGCGGAGATTGTTATTAGTGGAATACTGTGTATAAGGGATACTGACTGGAGGGTGATTGGGGATTTAAATGAGACTATGGAGTGGGTATGTGGGAAACTGGGAGTGAAATTTCTAGATCCAAATGGGTGGGTAGGAGATAGGGATCTGCGCTCAGATGGCCTTCATTTAAACCGCAGTGGTACGTTTAAGTTAGGAAATTTGTTTGGAAGGGTAATAGGGAGGTACATTCAGGGAAACGGGATGGCCTAGGGAGCGGTGATAAGGGAACAGGGAACTGGAAATCAAGTAGGGATGACATAAAATTGTTAGTGTTGAACTGTAGAAGTATTGTAAGGAAAGGAATAGAATTAAGTAATTTAATATATATATATATATATATATATATATATATATATATATATATATATATATTCACCAGATATTGTAATAGGAGTTGAATCATGGCTGAGAAATGATATAATGGATGCAGAAATTTTCTCACGGCACTGGAGTGTGTATCGTAGAGATAGGATAGGAAGGGTGGGAGGCGGAGTGTTCATTCTGGTGAAAGAAGAATTTGTAAGCTACGAAAAAGTTAAAGATGAGACACATGAAATTCTAGGCGTAAGGCTCATTTCTAAAGATAATAGGCAACTTGATATATTTGGAGTGTACAGATCGGGAAAGGGTAGCACTGACGCGGATTCAGAATTATTTGATAGGATAGTCAGCTATGTGGGAAACGACATGGAAAGAAATGTGATTGTAGCGGGAGATCTGAATTTGCCAGATGTCAATTGGGAAGGAAATGCGAACGACAGAAAGCATGACCAACAAATGGCAAATAACTTAATATGGGAAGGACAGCTGATTCAAAAAGTGATGGTACCAACCAGAGGGAAAAATATCCTGGATGTCGTGCTGATAAAACCAGATGAGCTCTATAGGGAAACTGAAGTAATAGATGGTATTAGTGATCATGAAGCTGTTTTTGTGGTAGTTAAAAATAAATGTGATAGAAAGGAAGGTCTTAAAAGTAGGACTGTTAGGCAGTACCACATGGCTGATAAAGCAGCCATGAGGCAGTTTCTAAAAAGTAACTATGATCGGTGGAAAAGGGTAAATATAAATGTAAACAGACTCTGGGATGGGATTAAAGAAATTGTTGAGGAATGCGGAAACAGGTTTGTACCATTAAGTGTGGTAAGGAATCGTAAAGACCCACCTTATTATAATAGAGAAATAACGAGACTAAGAAGGAGGTGCAGACTGGAAAGAAATAGAGTTAGAAATGGCTGTGGAAGTGAGGAGAAATTGAAGGAACTTACTAGAAAATTGAATCTAGCAAAGAAGGCAGCTAAGGATAATATGATGGCAAGCATAATTGGAAGTCATACGAATTTTAGTGAAAAATGGAAGGGTATGTAGAGGTATTTTAAGGCAGAAACAGGTTCCAAGAAGGACATTCCAGGAATAATTAATGAACAAGGGGAGTGTATATGTGAGGATCTTCAAAAGGCAGAAGTATTCAGTCAGCAGTATGTAAAGATTGTTGGTTACAAGGATAATGTCGAGATAGAGGAGGAGACTAAGGCCAAAGAAGTAATAAAATTTACATATGATTACAATGACATTTACAATAAGATACAAAAGTTAAAATCTAGAAAAGCGACTGGAATTGATCAGATTTCTGGGGATATACTAAAGACAATGGGTTGGGATATAGTACCACATCTGAAGTACTTATTTGATTATTGTTTGGTCGGAGGAGCTATACCAGATGAATGGAGAGTTGCTATAGTTGCCCCTGTGTATAAAGGAAAGGGTGATAGATATAAAGCTGAAAATTACAGGCCAGTAAGTTTGACATGCATTGTATGTAAGCTTTGGGAAGGCATTCTTTCTGATTATATTAGACATGTTTATGAAATTAATAACTGGTTCGATAGAAGGCAATTCGGTTTTAGGAAAGGTTATTCCACTGAAGCTCAACTTGTAGGATTCCAGCAAGATATAGCAGATATCTTGGATTTAGGAGGTCAAATGGACTGTATCGCGATTGACTTGTCTAAAGCATTTGATAGGGTGGATCATGGGAGACTACTGGCAAAAATGAGTGCAATTGGACTAGACAAAAGAGTGACTGAATGGGTTGCTGTATTTCTAGAAAATAGATCTCAGAGAATTAGAGTAGGTGAAGCTTCATCTGACCCTGTAATAATTAAGAGGGGAATTCCTCAAGGCAGTATTATCGGATCTTTATGTTTTCTTATATATATAAATTATATGAGTAAAGGAGTGGAATCGAAGGTAAGGCTTTTTGCGGATGATGTTATTCTCTATAGAGTGATAAATAAGTTACAAGATTGTGAGCAACTGCAACGTGACCTCGAAAATGTTGTGAGATGGACAGCAGGCAATGGTATGTTGATAAACGGGGTTAAAAGTCAGGTTGTGAGTTTCACAAATAGGAAAAGTCCTCTCAGTTTTAATTACTGCGTTGATGGGGTGAAAGTTCCTTTTGGGGATCATTGTAAGTATCTAGGTGTTAATATAAGGAAAGATCTTCATTGGGGTAATCACATAAATGGAATTGTAAATAAAGGGTACAGATCTCTGCACATGGTTATGAGGGTGTTTAGGGGTTGTAGTAAGGATGTAAAGGAGAGTGCATATAAGTCTCTGGTAAGACCCCAACTAGAGTATGGTTCCAGTGTATGGGACCCTCACCAGGATTACCTGATTCAAGAACTGGAAAAAATCCAAAGAAAAGCAGCTCGATTTGTTCTGGGCGATTTCCGACAAAAGAGTAGCGTTACAAAAATGTTGCAATGTTTGGGTTGGGAAGAATTGAGAGAAAGAAAGAGAGCTGCTCGACTAAGTGGTATGTTCCGGGCTGTCAGAGGAGAGATGGCGTGGAATGACATTAGTAGACGAATAAGTTTGAATGGCGTTTATAAAAGTAGGAAAGATCACAATATGAAGATAAAGTTGGAATTCAAGAGGACAAACTGGGGCAAATATTCATTTATAGGAAGGGGAGTTAGGGATTGGAATAACTTACCAAGAGAGATGTTCAATAAATTTCCAGTTTCTTTGAATTCATTTAGGAAAAGGCTAGGAAAACAACAAATAGGGAATCTGCCACCTGGGCGACTGCCCAAAATGCAGATCAGTATTGATTGATTGAAGAAACAATATACAGTTCCTTTCACTTTTAGCATACCTGTATAACAGGCCTGCAAACCGTGATTGCATAAAGGATCGAACCGAAATTGGACCATCTGACCAAGGGTCGGATCACTTCGGATACTGAGTCTTATATTATCCTACTGCACTGGAACGTAAGTCATTTTTTTTTTCAGTTCTACCGTAACTAATAATTAACGTACATATTCAGCATTTTTAGAGACCTATTATTGAAGTTATCATCAACATTATTTATCTTCAAACGTTTTCAATAAAAACCCATATAATCATGGACATAAAATTAACTTAGCATTTCACTGAGAGTATCAAACTTGTTCTAAACAGTTCGATGTTACACGTTGAATTCATTTACTGCCATTTTTTTTATCAAAATTTGGTGTCATAATAGAAGTGGCCGCTTTTACACGCCGTCTAAATTAACATCGCTTGAGGATGAACACTGCTTCTATTTGATGTAGTACCTGACTGATAATGTTTCATCACAAGCATATGTATTGCCCGCAGCGATACGTGCGCTAAGAAAAATCTCGAAGCGATTGTTTTGATTAATCAAATACGACAGTAACACAGAAGTAATAACTAATTCATTGTTGAACTGAGAGGTATGTGCTTGTCACATAAATAACATGACCGTAAACAGTAAACGCAGTTTTAGTAACAATTTAGTTCAACACTAGACAAAATATCATAATTTCATATTCCTCTGTATTATTACTTTATTTCAATTTGACAGGTGGCGAAAGTAAATAGCATTCCCGGGTGTTTGTTGTGGAGGTCTTCAACAATTTGATTTACATCACACCGAAACATGGAACGATGGGATAGGAAATTGATAGGAGTAGGAAGGAAGCGACCGTGGCCTTAATTAATGTGCATCCCCGCCATTTGCCTTGTGTGAAAATGGGAAACCACCGAAAACCATTTTCAAGGTTGCCGACACTGGGGATGAACCCACTATTTCCCGAATGCAAGCTTATAGCTACGTGACTCAAACCGCGCATCCACTTGATCGGCATTCTGGTCCGCTATATAGGAATGCGGTATTTAGTGTTTTAAGTAAAAAACTAAAATATTTAAAATAAAATAAATCGGAGCTACATATTGTGCATATTACATTCCATAGTTGATATTTCTGGAGATATGACAGGTAAAAACAGCTGCGAGGGGGATCGCACATATTTTATACTTTTATTGGAGAAGTCTTCCGCTTAAACGGTCGAGCTTTTCTTCTGAAGACGCCGAACCAATTTCTCTGGGAAACATAAAGAGTTTCACCTTGTTTTCTTGGCAGGTTATAAGCGCAAAAGCCTATATCGTGCCTACAATTACGGGATCCTTTATACTACTCGAATATGGTTTCAGGAACATTAGAGACACCTCATAAAGTATAAGTGGTATAAATTAAATAAACGAATTAACCTAGAATGTCACTATTTAACTACTTCGTATGGAATGTTTTGAAGCAGTTTGATGACAACGTAAAGCATAAGTATACGTTGCACTTTGCGCATGCAACTTTAGGAACTTCTGGTTAGCCAGGCTTTCTACACCGTATTCATTCCTCTACAAATGCTGGCCATCTGTCTGATTTATCTCACTAATACTGGTGCACGAGAACACTTCCTTTTCTTTCCTTCAGTTTCCTGCTCCGAAAAGATGAATTATTACTCCACATTTCTTTGGCATTTTATTATTCTACTATACTGACAAAGACAATTTGAGACTGTTGCCTTGATAGTAAAGATTAAGTTAATCTCTCTTCATGACCCGGCAGGAGTGAAAGTTTTCTCTGTACGGTACAAGAACCAGGGTGACAAGTAGATCTATCAATTAAAACACAATATTCAAGTATCATTTTTTGGATCTGATACCTGTCTAAGAACGAGACAGATATTGTGCCCTTTTAAAGGCACCCAAGGCGGTGGTCTTCTTTCTTGATATGCGCGCCGGCTGCTCCTGAAAATAATGACATTAAAAATACCTACCGCCTCATGTAGACTCTTCTTCCTCAGGGGTGTTGCGTCCTTGGATCCCTCGGGTTGATGGGCCACACGTCGATCGGGGGGTGAGGAAATGAAAGATGGGGTAAATTAAACTATTAAATGACGGTACGCAAAGACTGAATGTCTCACAACGTAAGGTTAAAGTCAAGAGTGTTAGCACGACCTGGGATAAATAAGCAAAATTTAAAGGAAATACTTACAATTATCCCAACCAAAAGGCCGTCGCTGATTGAGGAAGCACTGGGCACAAGAGACCAAGCGAATCAACTTAAAATAAGTTTAACTAATTGGCTGAAATAATAATTCCTTGATCAATTTAAAGAAAACTTTAATAATTCAAACATTTATAATTTACCGACCTCAAAAATTACCCTTTTCCTTTTTTAATTTAATAATACGTTAAATACTGAATACTATTCAGATCAAATAAAAAATAACCCAGTTGAAAATTAAATTCTTACATCAACAATTATTGAAAGAAAACAGGAAACCTTTTTAGAATAATAAATAAAGGAGGTTCGATTGAAAATTAAATAATTGAATCAACCATCACAGAATGGACAATGAAAACCTATCTAATGGACTATCTCGGTTTTCAAGGTTGCGTGAAAACAGTAAGTACCCACGAAGCACACTTTGTCAGAAATCGAAGAAATAATTCAAGAACGTGCAATAAAATCCAGAAGTAGGATAAAATAATCCAATATCGGCCAGATACGATAACTAAAATCGAAAGAGTAAGTCAAACACAGCAGAAATCATCCCATGCAGGCAAAAATTCCAAATCAGATGAATGTCAAGACCACAATAATAAGCAGATACTCAAATGTCAGATTCAACACACCAACGCCCCCATTGCGTTTGCATTCTATTACACAGCTGTGTTATACAAGACGACCGCCATGATCAAATGAGAACACGATGTACCGAGTTAGTCATTAGATCAGCTTTCATTTAAGCCACTAGTTTTTCTTTTAATAGCCCAAAATGGCTTGAAAATATTTTAAATAATAAATATTTGATTATGTTTTAAAACAGGAAATGAAATAAAACCAAGCTTTTAAGGTTATACAATTAATTCGTACACTATCTTGTCGGAGCTCCTTGAACATAATTATTCCTTTCGTGCACGAAACCTAATATAACTGAATGCAGAAGCTAAAATTAACATATAATTATCTTCTTAAATTAAATTGAAACCCCAAATATTTTCACATTACAAGTTGACGACTATGACCAGTTTTAGACTCTAAAATTTTTTTAAACCACAAATGACCCAAAAATCACCTTTAGAAATTCTCACATATCGTAGACTTAAGTACTCTGCGCCATAACATCATTAAAGAACAGGATTAGTCCCTCAGTTTAAAACAGTCATGACATTCAATGAAGCTACCTACGAGGTCGGTGTTTACGAGAAATTAAATCATACAAAAACAAACCACATCTTCGGCACTTATGCCAGATGGAGTATCCATCAACCGGGGTCAAATATCCACACCATCTTCCCTTCTTGTAAGATAATTTGTATCTTTAAAGCACAACCAGCAGAGATTAGCTCAACGCGTCTTCCAGTTTAAAGCCAAGAATTAGAACAACTGCCCACGTTGATTGTTAGAGCCACCGTTCACGGCCGAGCAAGCTTATCTTTTGGTGGCCAGATAGCAGCACCAACTAGTCACTTCGAATTATTAGTACTAAATCCACCACTAGATGGCTCACCATCAGCAATTAATGAAAAGGCCATACAGTCACGATATTCCACACGCGGAGATGCAGACAAATGATATGAACGCATGAATGTAATGGAGACAACATAGTACCATGACGAGTAACTATTCAAACTCCATTACAGAATGAAAATTTAAATAAATAAAATGGTTTATTTAACAAAATTTGCAAAGTGTAAATTTGAAAGTAAAATGGTGTGAAATAAAATAACGTGAAATGAAATTAAAATTTTAAACAATTAAAAGATCTGCATTACAATAAGTTAATTATCTGCCTTAATAAATTTCGACTGAAGGTCGATTACACTTAAATATTGTGGATTACATCGAAGCACTGTCTCTATGATGATGACGTGACCACATTTAAACACTGGTCAGAAATACAGCCTCATTTGAATAAATGATTTACAATACCTTGGAACATGTCCTCTCAAAATAAATTCAGAAATTAATTAATTAATTTTGTTAATTCATCCAATTTACATTGACTTGAGGTGTGTATCAAACATTTAACCCGTGTTTAAATTCATTTGGGAAGCACCCAACTCTAAAGTTATACTAGAATGCACTAACCATGTGTAACAATAAAAGAAAAAGAGGGAAAATAAAACAACCATGAACATGGTACTTTATCCGTTATACAACCTTTGCCACATATTTAAACTACTCGTGGCTGAAAACAAGAAAATTTATTGAACTGAACACCTGAGTGATACCACCACTCCTTTAGTTTGTTACACTTTATTTACTTAACTGTGATAGTCTGGACGCTTAAAATACTTAAATTAATTAGGCCAAGTGCCTCAAGTTTACATCTCAAATGAAAGCGATCCCCTTACATCGTTAACTTTACCTAGTTTGCCGCTGCCTGCATTTTCATTGCGAATGCATATTTGTGTGGTACCAACTCTAGATGGAGGCAGATTTCATCTTATTTATATAAGTCATCTGCGGCACTTGTTATACAACTACTCATTAAAGATCGCTTCATTTGCCTAACTGAAATGTAGTGGATTTCTAAGGCTTGGTGATTACTGACTGTCTTTTGGTATGAGCATACCGCTACTATGGTTTTGACTATGAACTAATCGATGATCTCTTACCCTAACACATGAAATCTTATTTACATAAATGAACATGTCAATGGAGAAACACTGCTCCCATGAAAAACTGAAATTAAAACAACCTGACTACACCTATCTTATTTTATCTACAGACATTAAATCAAACACAATTCACGTATCAGATTTTAAAATAATACGGTGACAAAAATATACAAAAAGAAATGATATCATAATAAAAATCTAGATACCAAAAATCGCTGCTTAGTAAAATTTAAAATAAAAATGCGCAATATCGCAGTATAGAATATTACCCTGATTCAAGTAGCAAAATTACGTGAATTTGATGGCAATCTTCTAACCTCAGACGAAAATGTCTGGACATGACCCCATTCAATCTTTACGGAAAATAATTATTGGTATTACATGTCATCAATGATTATACATGACTGTCGAAACACACATTGATTGGTCGCTCTGTTCATAATTTTTCTCGGACTCTAAATTGCATATTTTCCGAGCATTTATTTTCCCTGGAAACTATTTGAACCAATACAGGCTTTCCGCCTACAACCATAACACATGTCGTCGCATATTTAACACTCTCGGTTAAATTATTCACCTCTCAATTCTACTTATTCATCAATATTCTCAACGTAGTAACTCATAATACGGCCTCGCTCGTATCCGGCGGGCGAAATAACTGTGTCGTTCACACATCCATTTACACGACATTATTAATGACATGGTCCAAATATCACATTTTTCATTTCTCACCGCAGATCATCGGGGATATTACTATTACTTTGCACGTTATTTTGATCATCCACCGTTTCACATATTATGAAATATCAGAGCTAACTTATCAATGGCTTCCTGTCACTAATTAATTAACTGAAATAACGAGATTGCCTCTCAAAAACACGGCTATCGAAATGTGTAACCACGTTACAATAAAGAAATTCACTCTCGCGTATCAACCAGATCGTCGCTAAGTACAAATTATGAGAGCTACCGGAAACGATCATCTGAAGAATGATTACAGAACATGAAATAATAAACTGAATGCGCTAATAGCAAAAGTAAACATTTAAACTAACATGGCAGCATCTACAAAATCAAAACGTCAACAAAAAATACCGCTCATTACCACAGCTATTATTATTATTATCATCACATAAAAATCTGCACTACACAGTATGTTAATTTCTTAGTAAAATAGAATTCTCATATATCAAAATGACTTACTTCAAAATGATCCAGAAATAATATGAAAAACATAAACTTAAGGAAACTGCGCAAATAACACTCACTAACACTTTATTATTATTATTATTATTATTATTATTATTATTATTATTATTATTATTATTATTATTATTATTATTATTATTATTATTGTTATTATACGATTCTAATTTTTTTATTACCATCCGATCCGTGAATTATTTACAATCCTATCTAAAATTCTAAACTACATTTTTGATCATCGATTGTTCATAGTCCTACATATTTACATTTTGCTCATTTACCTTATTTGTGCTGGAGGCAGGTCAGATCATCCTCCGGACCCCGTCATGATGAATTTAGTACTCCATATTCAAGCTGATGTTATCCAAGAGGTCACACACGCAAACTTGATGCATTTTTACAATAGCGTTGCACACGTCCATATTTATATTAGCACTCGCATTTTAACACTCCTACGAAGAATATTCAATGACACTGCATTGAGCACCTGACGTGAAGTTGAAAGTCTGGACTCCGCTACCTGCCTAGCCTCCTGCTGTAGTCTCCTTCACCCCTCTCAGTTTGTTTGTGTAACGGATTATTGGTTATTCACCTTCTCTGACCATAACACTGGACTCAAGGTCTTAGTACCGCAGCATTCCACAAGCGAAAACAGAGTTCTTCTCCCTGTAACTGGCTTGACTAAATTCTGCTCCCCAAATATCTCCCTTGCAATAATAGTTCTATGAGAGTGTGGAAACATTTAAATGTAATGTTCCCGATGATGTGGAGAATTTTATAATAATCGTCCTCCAAAATATGACTTTTCCACGAAATCTACAAGCTACACGTGAACTAGGGAAAATGTTATGCTGCTACGTGTTACGAAGAAATTCATTGTTCATCTCGGTCCTAGCATTTTAAGTTCATTCATGGCAAATGTTGAGAATATGACTACCATTGTCATTTGTTAATTTAATTGCCTGATTATCTCTGCATAAAGTAAAGTTGAATAAAAGTTTGTCAAAGTGTTCATTTCGGCTAATATATTACTCACACAAATAAATACATTACGCACTCGGATGCCAACTACTGTATAAGACTGCGAATTCTTACAAGATTGAAATTCTCCAAGACTGCAAGTTCGTACTAGACTGAAGTTTCACCCCAAGACTGAGAATTCCGACGAGACTGAGATTTCGTACAAGACTGACGTTCACCACACTGGTGTCTTCGTTTTTGTAAACAGTCCTCCCCCCACTTCGAAAATAGTTCCGTGGAAAGGATGTGGCGTAATGATCCTGCCCTTGGGACCGATTTATCATATGTCCGTAGGTTAGAATTTTAGGAAATGTGCTCAAAACATTCCTAATTTTGGTCCGATTTATGTGTTATATTGCGTTATGAGAAACGATCACAGGTTAATTTATACGACGGCGCGCGTCACTGGCTCTATTTTCTATAAGAGTACGGCGCCTTCCCGCCATGACTGTTCACTTCCTGGGCGATACCACTCTTCCATGTAAAGTTGAAAATTACTTATTTAACCACTGATTAACCACACATTTGCACTGATGAATCCTTAAATATTGTTTGAAGTCAGGACACAATATTTCACAGCTGCTTCGGGCACCAAATGGCGAAAAACTAGCTGTAGATTCCCGCTATGACAAGACATTAAAATTTGCAATTTTGTGATTGGCTGAGACGTTCGCGCTCTTAGTAGTTTGGATTCTTCTATTTTCTGCCAAGGGATGACGGGCATTATTCGTGTCTCACTCGCTCTTCTAGGCAGGGCAAATTTCGACGTGCGGATTCGCCTGGGAACTGGATAGAAAGTTTCCACTTCTCGTCGGCATCATAAAACATAATTGGACGTACCACTCAGGCTAGCTACTTCCTGTTCGTGCCTTAAGACGTATTCTGTGGATATATTTTCAGTCTGAACGGCGCCTGACTGTTGCTTTGTGAGACTGCAAGCTTTTCGCAGCCTACGGCAGTATTCCCATATGCGAATTATTAAACATTTAATATATGCATTTATTATGCACATTCGCTTATGGGTGCAATATAAGACATAAAATGACGTCCACGCTTCCAGAATTTGTAATACATCCGAAAAATTCTGAGGCACTGAAATTGTATTCCCTCCTTCTTTCACTGAAGTTTCATATTTATCACTTATTAGCTGTTACCAGTCGCTTCGCTCAGGTGAAACTCGTAATTTGATAAAAGAAATCGTTCAGGCGATATCTGAAATTTCCTAAAATGTAAAACCTCACCGAAACATTTAGTTTCATATACCGCAGTACCTCTTGGCAAAGCATCCCTTTGATATTTTCACTTGGGATTACCAGGCTACTGGCAAAGGTAACTCTGCATCATACGACATACGGAAACAGTCCTCCCTCAAGTCGATGCCGGCCAAGTTCAGTGACTGCCCTTAAAATATATTAATACGTAATTATGAAAAGAACATCATGACAGCAAACTGTATTCTTTCAACCTCTATGGCAGGGCCTCTCAAACGCCCAAAATCTCACGCGTGCAGAGTGAGGCGCAAGAGCTCCATGCACTGTGCATCGGTGCCGCTCGGTATGGCTCGGATCAACGCTTCGTCTCTGGGCTGCTCGGCTAAGCTCGGCTCTACTCGGCTATATTCGGCTCAACTCAGCCAGGATTTAGAGCGCTACGGCGCAAGTGGGGCAGAGGGAGACATGCGGAGCGAGCGAGAGAGCCGTGAGGAAAGAGAGAGTAAGCGCTATTGCTCCAAATCGAGGAGTGGGGGGATCTGCAATCTGGTCAACCAAGCCAAGTCGTCTTTTGCACCGTGCACAGTGCATGCACCACGCGCATGCACCCTGAGAGGCCCTGCTCTAAGGGCTAGGCCTATACTGTTGGGACTGGCATATTCATTGGAAGAAAACAAACTTCCCTGAGCATACTCAGTGACCACTATGGTTTCTGCAAGGTTTCTGTATTACTTGTAGTCTAGTTTTATTGCTCAATTTAGGAGGATTAAGATTACTTAATATAATTACAAGTACCTGAGTTTCGGAATGTGTTTATGTGATGGAAGGCCAGAAGGATTCAGATTATTATAAGCGGTAGTGGACGGCGGCGTCCGTTTGGATCAATGAAACAAATTCATGTATTCAACGTCTTGTTAATTGCGATTGCTTCATCTTTTTTTGGTATTAAGCTAGCACGCTCGAACTACTATTCTAAGGGCTCCTCGCTGATGTCTATACTAATATTTTAAAGAGGAAAAATTTGTTTGTTTGTAACGAATAGGCTCAAAAACTACCGAACCGATTTTGAAAATTATTTCACCTATAGAAAGCTACATCGCCAGTGAGTAACATGGGCTGTATTTTATTTTCAAAACAATTCGAGGTGGGGGGCACGGGGATGGTATATAAAAATAATAGGCTAATATAGGTAAAATATCGAATTTGTCGTTTAAGGACGGGACAAAGCTCAATTTAATCCTCTTGATGCAAAGAACAAAACTCGGTAAGCACTACGGGCCCGGAAACTATGTTTTAAGGCCCTAAAACCAACCATTAAGTAGATATTGGCACCACACTACCCCTGCTCTAGAAATCGGATAAAGTAATGAACTGCCGTAACCATTGCAACGTCAGCTCCAGGATTGTACCGCAGAGAAATTATCTACAATAAATCACAAAAACCTAACATGTTACACGCCTGAAGATTGATGTTTGGGAACACCTTTACAAATAAAAGAACACAAATATTCGTTTTCAGAAAATCCACTTAAGGGGGGGGGGGGAGGTGTGAAAAGAAGTGAGGAAGGAGTTGAATTATATCTATATGAGGATACATATATCTCAAAAAATGAAGATGTTACAGACTTTCAAATTGGTACTTGGAATCTCCTTTTTAAAATGAACACACTCTTTTTGGAAAATCCACTTAAGGGGTGCAAATAATAAAAAAGCGGGTGAATTTTTAAAATGAGTATCTTCTTCTTCTACCGCTTTAACCACACCTGTGGGGTCGTGGGTGCGAACTGTGTCGCACATGTGGATTTGACCATGTTTTACGGCTGGTTGCCCTTGCTGATGGCAACCGTATGTGTAGGGATGTATTCTATACTTCTATACTAATATTATAAAGAGGAAACATTTGCACATTTGTTTGTAACGGATAGACTCAAAAACTACTGAACGGATTTTAAAAATTACTTCACCTATAGAAAGCTACATTGCCAGTCAGTAACGTGGGTTGTATCTTATTTTCAAATGAATTCGCGGGGAGGACAACGACGGGAGGAGGTATAAAAATATCAAAATAATAGGCTAATATAGGCGAAATCGAATTTGTCGTGCAAGGACGAGACAAAGCTCATTTTAAGCCCTTGACGCAAAGAACAAAACTCGGTAAATCCTTCGGGCCCGAAAACCATTTTTAAGACCCTACAACCAACCGTTATGGAGATATTGGTACCATACTGCCCCTGGTCTAGGAATCGGATGGAGAAACGAACGGCCGTAACCAGCGCAACGTCAGTTCCAGGATTCTGTATCAGCTAGATTATGCATGTACGTTTGGGCATAGCTGCCAACCAAAATTGATACACATGACTTACTATATGGAGAAAATAAACTGTTGTGTAAGACGCTCATAGCACTCCTTTGGGCGGGGATGGAAAGGGAGTGAAGTATAAAAATAATAGCCCCGGAGATCTTCGTAGTACAGTGACCAGCGGTTGCTGACGGGCCTCCGTTTTTACGTACTGCCTTAGGTTTCAGCATTTTGCAGAGTCTGTTACCTATAGTTTAAACTATAGTTTTCTGTCAAATCATGAAGTAATAGGATCACTGATATTATTAGTGCCGATATTTCGATCTACTTTTACGAACATTGTAACCATGAAAACAACCTATATACTGTACACAATCGTCAGGATGGTGCGCCCATGACTTGAAAAAAATTCTCAACTTTTATATTCAGATTCATTATATGATGTGCGACATGAGTGACAAGCCCTGAGACATACAAATCTCGATAATTATAGTAGTTTCTTTTATGTATCTCGTATTTCCTTGATCATTGGTAACAGTTAAGAAATGTCGGATTAAACAAATACATTAAATAATATTTATATTTGTGGTATTGTCTAGCGGAAGTATACTTACACTAAACCTGCAGCTTTGTGAGGGGAGCAAGTATATCTAAGAGGGAATGAAGAGAAAACATGGTAGCAAAAGATCTTAGAGGTCAATGCTAATTAGGAAGTAATATTTAGAGGCCCCAATGAAGAAAAGAAGAAGAAGAAGTTACATTATGATTCCGAACATGACAAATAATTTCTACGTACTTAAGTAAATACACCAGTGATATAAATATCTAATGAAGTCAGTCACACCGATGGTATGAGTAACTAAAGCCAGTTTCTGATAACCCGTACGAAGAACAGGTACTTCTGCTAGTTACTTATATATGTACAAATATTCAAGTACTTAGCTCTGACAGGGACAAAAGTACACAGTCAATCAATTTTAATCATTACTGGTCAGCATTAAGGGAAGTCGCCCAGGTGGCAGATTCCCCATCTGTTCGTTTCTTAGGCTCTTCTTAAATGGTTTCAAAGAAATTAGTAATTTATTGAACATCTCCCTTGGTAAGTTATTGCAATCAGTAACTCCCCTTGCTATTAACGAACATTTGACCCCACTTTGTTCTACTGCGTGCCAACTTTATCTTCATATTGTGATCTTTCCTATTTTTAAAGATACCCCTCAAACTTATTCGTCTACTAATGTCGTTCCACGCCATTCCTCCACCGACAGCTCGGAACACACCGCTTGGTCGACAAGCTCGCCTCCTTTCTCCCAAATCTTCCCAGCCCAAACTTTGAAACATTTTTATAACGAGAGTCTTTTGTCGGAAATCACCCAGAACAAATCGAGCTGCCTTTCTTAGGATTTTTTCCGTTCTTGAATCGAGTAATCCTGGTGAGGGTCCCATACACTGGAAACATACTCCCGATGAGTTCTTACCGTATATACCCTCTCCTTTACATCGTTACAAAAAACCTAAACACTCTCAAAACAATGCGCATAGACCTTTACCCTTTATTTACAATCCCATTTATGTGATTACCCCAAAGACGATCTTTCCTTATATTATCACCTAGGTACTTACAATGATTGCCATAAGGAACTTTCACCCCATCAAAGCAGTAATTAAAACTGAGAGGACTTTACCTATTTGTGAAACTCACAACCTGACTTTTAACCCCGTTTATCGTCATACCATCGCGTACTGTCCATCTCACAATATTATAGCGGTCATCTTACAGTTGCTCACAATCTTGTAACTTACTTATGACTCTAGGCAGAATATCATCATCGGCAAAAAATCTTATTTCTGATTCTACTTTTCTACTCACATCATTTATGTATAAAGAGTATAAAATTTGAATAATATTGCCTTGATGATTTCCCCTCTTAATTATTACAGGGTCAGATAAAGATTCACCAAATCTAATTCTCTGAGTTCTACTTTCCATAAATATAGCCACGCATTCAGTCACTCAATTGCCTATTCCTATTGCACACATTTTTGCCAGTAGTCTCCCATGATCCACCCTATCAAATATCTTAGGCAGGCCAATCGCGATACAACCCATTTGCCCTCCTGAATCCACGATATTTACTATATCTTGCTGGAATCTTACGTGCTGAGCTTCAGTGGAATAATCTTTCCTAAACACAAACTTCCATCTTTCGAACCAGTTATTAATTTTGCAAACATGCCTAATATAATCAGAAAGATTGATTTTCTAAAGCTTACATGTATCGCATGTAAACTAACTGGCCTGTAATTTTCAGCTTTCTGTCTATCACCCTTTCCTTTATACACTGGGGCTACTATAGCAACTCCCCATTCATTTGGTATAGCTCCATCATGCAAACAATAATAAAATAATTCAGATATGGTACTATATACCAAATCATTGTCTGTAGTATATCCCAAGAAATTTTATCAATTCCAGCTGTCTTTCTAGTTTTTAACTTTTGTAACTTATTGTAAATGTCATTGTTATCATTGTTAAATTTTAATAATTATTTAGCACTAGTCACCTCCTCTATCTGGACATTATTCTTGTAACCAACAATCTTTAAATAGTGCTGCCTTTTGAAGATCCTCACATACACACTCACCTTGTTCATTAGTGATTCCTGGAATGTCCTTCTTGGAACCTGTTTCTGCTCTAAAGTGGCTATACGTACCCTTCCATTTGTCACTTAAATGTGCACGACTGCCAATTATGCTTGCCATCATGTTATCCTTAGCTGACTTTCTTGCTAGATTCAATTTCCTAGTAAGTTCCTTCAATTTTTCCTTACTTCCACAGCCATTTCTAATTCTTTCCAGCCTGCACCTCCTTCTTAGCCTCTTTATTTCTGTTATAATAAAGTGGGCCTTTATCATTCCTTACCGCCTTTAAAATACAAAACTGTTCACATTCCTCAATAACTGCTTTAAGCCTATCCCAGAGTCTGTTTACATTTCTATTTTTCGTTTTCTACCGATCATAGTTATGCTTAAAGTAAATACAAAATTTTAATATTCCACCTTCTCAATACTAAAAAATAATTTTATGTTTTTACAAAAACATTACAATGTTATTAATTGGTACTAGTTTCGGTCCACTGTGGACCATCATCAGCCTAGCCAAATTACAACAGTAAAAGACATAGTGATAAAATAAAGTAAAATAATGTGGGGAAATGAGAGTTGCATTCAATACAGCAAGTTTGTTCCACGCAGCGCAAGGTTCATTGGGGTCCCGATTGAACTGAGACTACTTCCGGTTAACACAGCAAGCTTTTCATTCCAGCATAGAACATGTCCAACTTTGTCAACTTATAATCTTATGCTGGTCTCATCGGACAATTCTTCTCTCTACGCTAAAGTGGAACTCACATCTAGAACTTTCTAGAAGCATATACTTAGTTATATATTTTAATTGTGCAACACGGGAGTAACTGTCAACCAAAGACTATCTCATCAAGAGTTTTTACGTGACTTCACAAAGATTTTTACTTGTCAATGTGAACACTTCTGTTACTTTTATCATAATTCGCAAATACGGTTTTTCACTTTTGTCTGTCATTCCACCACCATCCCATCCTTCTAGATCCTCTCTCATTTCTCCACATTATTTTACTTTATTTTATCACTACGTCTTTTACTGTTATAATTTGGCTAGGCTGATGATGGTCCACAGTGGACCGAAACTAGTACCAATTAACTTAATATCATTGTAATGTTTTTGTAAAAACATCAAAGGATTTTTTGGTATTGAGAAGGTGGAATATTAAAATTTTGTATTTACTTTAAGCATAGTCTCAACTCAATACGGAACCTAACAATGAAGTTTATTACTTTGAACGATCATAGTTACTTTTTAAAAACTCTCTCATGCCTGCTCAAACCCAGCGAGTATATGGAATGGTAAACTAACTCTCATATTTTTTGAAGTGCAAGTTTCTGTGTATGCTGCCTGAAATATGAACCCTTTAGGCACGATTTTATACCGTTTGCCCGTGTACATGACGGATATTATTTGGCAAAAAATTCCAGCTAATAGCACAGTGACGCCTACCATCAAGTTATTGTGTTTTCTTACATGTTTTAATATGCTACTGAGGGCATCAAATCCACCCTTGTGTGTAGCTTACATTCTTTCAAAACTTGCGCTACGTTACTCTATTTTGAAGTATTACACGTAAGTGTCTCTACGTGAATCATGTTCAAGGGCAATTTGAAAGCAGAGTGAACCGTTTTACCTCCTTCCAGCAATAGCAACAATGTCTGAGGAAGCAACAGCCAAGGCTATCCCACGATCTCTTCGTATTCTTGCCTATAAGAGATTTATTACAAATGACGTACTGCGTCCCCAGAAGCGTTTTAGAAAATTGTTTGACTTGCCTTCTTCTATGCTTTCTGACATTTGGTCATAAACATAGTTCTGTTCATAATTTTAGTTATCACTTCCAACCTATGATAAAATATTAGGATCGTAGCTAATCTCCCGACGGTTGTCCCTGTTTAGTAAGACTGCTATACATTTTGATGGCTGAGGTAAAATATACTGTTATAGGCATTGGACTCCTGTAGGTAACGCTGAATCATAGAATTCATTGTATACATCAATTAAAATTAGGTGAACACCTCCCTGTTTTTAACTCTAACTCCACTCGGTGCCGTATATCTCAGAAAATCTAACATTGTATTTCTCTCAAAGACATGAAGCATCCGAAAATTGGCAAAATATGAATATTATAGGAAAAAGTTCCCGTAATCTAAATGAAGAATCACAAAGCACAGCATCCTACATAGTTACATCCCAGTATCTTTCGTCTTCCAGCAAGCCTTACGTGATGACTCGTAAGCTGAAATTACAAGAAAGAGGTGTGGTCCTTGGAGTTCATGAAGTAAACTGCGAATATAACAACACTAGATGTTATTAGGGCAAATGGTTTATACCCAGCCAAACCCTAGTTTTCCTTTGCTTTCGGCCATCCATTCACATCATTTCAAGCTTCAACATGTCTTGTAAAACCATCTGATAACCATAAGTCAAGAAGTGTACGTTCGCACAACCAATTCATGCACTTTTTGTCCATTTTGGGAAATGTTGAAATAGTTGTTTCTTTATTTGTGTTGTTGAGTATTTAGGTTGTCACAAGAAAATCCGACCAAAACATTTTCTCCCATACAAACTTGTATACCTCTTTTCACCTTTTAGGTGTTGGTTAAAGAAAGTGTTTATTTCTTTATACTTTGGAGTACTTATACCAATATTTAAGTGAATAGACACGTTAAGTAACGTTTTACAAGTTAAACATTAAACTTCTTTATGACCTCCTTAGGGGCTGAATTTTGAAAAGTCTCTTCTTAGTCTATATATTATAAAATCAAAACATTGACAAAATTCCATGTTTATAACTTGTACGGTTTCGGCTAAGCGATGATTTTATATCGAGAGATTTTCGAAATATCACAATAGGAGAGTATACATATCCTTTAGTTTGTGACTCAAACAGAAAAATCGTAAGATTTTCTCTACATTTTCTCCTTAAGCAAGTAATACGGAAATTACGTAATATTTTCTTTTATTATTAAATGAAAAGCGCACAATGTGCAAAAACAGTTTTTGTACAGATGGTCAACTATGCTAATGCCATTCTTATTATTGAGGTTGTCCTCATTTTGCAGTTTTGTGCGTGGTATCTTTCACAATGATCGTTGCACAGGTTACATATACAGTCTTCGTTCGGCTGGTGGAAGTTTTTGGTTTGGCAGAATCTGTGGTGAAACCCATTAGTGGCGTAACGTGTAATTACGTGCCGTAGCTTGTAATTTGCTTGCTTCCACTCTTCCGTCATTATAGCGTCCGTGGAATAGAAGTCGGACCAAATAGCATTCCTTTTCTCGTTTAAAGTTTGGCGTGCATTCTCTTAGGGCTTGGTGTTTGGTAGACAAAACTGTGTTTTGATATCGTCAATGAAGTAGTCCTCCTTAGTTAGAACATATGTTAACCTTGAAGGGGCTGACTTCCCAATGCCTAGTATTCTCTTGAGATATCGGGCCTTGACTTTTTCTATTGTCATCAGGTCGCTGAGTGTGAGCTTTTCCCAGGTGATGCTAATCCCATAGGTTGCTATTGGAGATATGGCTGTCCTGAACAGTAGCATTGCTCTACTCAGTGATATTTGTTGAGGTTATTGGATGTTGTAGATGGCTTTTATTGCTGCGGCTGCTCTTTCTTTGACGTGGATATTGTAGGATGTTAGAGTAGTTTGGAGGGTGACTCCAAGGTACTTGAATTTCGGCACTACTTCCAGAGGTTTGTTGTGCATGGTTATTGTATTTTTAGGTGCATGTTTTCCTCCTTTCCTAAAGGTCATATTTTTAGTTTTGTTGTGGTTTATTTGCAAACCGTTTCTTTCTGCCAATGATGTGAGCCTATTTTCTTTGTAACATTCTTTAAAAGTATGTAGGACTCGTTACAGACAGTGATTACTTTTGTACCTGAAAGAGCTGCTAATGAAAACCGCAAGCTTCAACATCTCCTTCTCCTTAAACATGGCATGATGTGATAAGGGAAGTTACATTCTTAAATGACATATCGATGAGGAAGGAGAAGAAGAAGAAGCTTAAAGGGTTACGACACATCAGCTGACTTACATTTTCACTTCGACTTCAGACGAACAAGGAATTTATGCAGCTCTGTCGATGAAGAGTGCGATAGGTTTCCCGGTTCTAAAGGAATGTCTCAGGTACCGTGGATCTCGTTCAATCGTAGCTTATTCAGTTTCTGCGCGATCGGTAGTTCCGTCTGTAAAGATGTCTTGCGGAAGTCTCTCTGGAAAGAAAATAAATCTGGAAGAACATTCCATACTAATATCCTCTGTCCTGCGGTTGTACACGGATTTACTTGAATATTATTAGAGTATAATTGGAGAATAACAGTTTCTTCCTCGTAGTTCAACGCAGTTGTTCACAGCTGTAATAGGAAAGATTGTAAATCACCACTAACAGTAAGTAATGTAGAAAGGAAAATTTCCACATGGTCCACAGCCTCCACAGAACGCCAGGAAGAGAATATCTGTAATGGATCTTACATATTTTTAAAAGTTTTGGTAGGTGATATTTCGTTTTGACCATGTATTTATTACGTATTAACGAAAGGGCCATCCAGATCTAATTTAAGGAAATTTTCAATTCATTCAAATCAAAGAAAACTCTCGGTGGATCTGTGGTACAGTACGCGAAATATCATCCGATGTTTATGGGTTCTATCACGGCCGAGGCGGTTGGTTCTCAATCGCAGTCAAACATCATGACATTCCATGCTATTATTGTTTATGTTTATTACATTTCTTGTTTGTATTCAGGGCCCCGGTTGAAATTTAATTACGCTTACTCAGTCATACGACCTGTCCAGTAGAATTCACCCTTCGTTTCTGGACGGTAGCGCAATGCTATTGTCAAAATTGGATGGAAGGCTACCTAGATAGCACAAATTCAGATCTAGAACTTGGTAGCCGAAGCCACAGATTATTATTATTATTATTATTATTATTAAATTGCATTTTTCAGCTTATTTCCGTTAATTCTATTATCATTATATCGCCCAGGCTCATCTTGGTTTTGGCCAGTTTTAAGACCGGACGACCTTCCTGAAAAGCAATAATTTTATAGGTAAAAATTTCCTGCGCAGTATCAACAAAGATCGAAACTCGGTCCTCCAGTTGGGAACCCAGAGCTGTTAAGCCATTGCGCAAATAACTTCCCTCTATTATTATAATTATCATATTATTATTATCATTAATAACAATAATAGCAATAATAATAATAATAATAATAATAATAATAATAATAATAATAATAATAATGTTATTGGCTTTTCGTCCCACTAACTACTTTTACACCGGGTGTTAGTGGGTTTGAACCCCAGTGTCGATAGCCCTTAAGATGGTTTTCCGTGGTTTCCAATTTTCACACCAGACAAATGCTGGGGCTATACCTTAATTAAGGCCTACTCCTATCCCTTTCCTATCCCATCGTTGCCATAGGACCTATCTGTGTCGGTGAGACGTAAAGCAATTTTCAATTACTTTTACGGTTTTCGGAGGCGCCGAGGTGCCAGAATTTAGTTCCGCAGGAGTTCTTTTACATGCCAGTAAGTCTACCGACACGAGACTGACATATTTGAGCACCTTCTAATACCACCGGACTAATCCAGGATCGAACCTGCCAAGTTGGGTTCTGAAGGCCAGTGCCTCTACCGTCTGAGCCACTCAGTCCGGCAAAATATTATAATTATATTGTTATTGTTATCACTACAGAAAACATAACCTTCCACGGAGCTATGAATATGAGACTAGTCTCTGACCCTGAAATGTATGGGCGAACTGCCAAAATTTAAATTAATTGAGACGAGCCTGCGTCGCAGCAGATACTCCTATACGCGTGTAATATCGTAATTTCGGACGTAAGAATATTTCTAACCACATGCCAATGACTTATTGCATTATATTGGAGACAAGGATTTGAAGCAGCATGCGCCTGAAAAAGTTGTATGAATTCTGGGGAGATGATCACAGTCTGCGATGCCAGCAGCATCAAATTATCATTGCAAGTAAATACTGGCTATGTCAGTGATTAAAAGTCATTCTGGGGCGGGGCATGGATCCCAAGTAGTCTTGGGCTCGGATGGTTTTAATTAAACCGTTGGGGTTTATTGAAGTGGTATTTCACGATTCCTTATTCAAATAAAGAAAACTGGATGAGCAACCTCTAAAATGCAGACTACAGTAACTTCCCCGCAATTCGTTATTCCAAGTTAATAAACCTGCAAGAGACCATTTAGCTAAAGTATGTTATCAAGATAAGAATAGGAATAAGAATAAGAAGAGAGAAATTTCGTCATATGATCTCAGGTAATATGTGGAGGCATTTTAAATTGACCCCATTTGGCTGCCTGTGTGTTTATTTCGACGCTCTCTTTCACATCTAGGGATGGCTGGAAGAGGGAGTTTTTGACTGAGTTTTAATTAATTTGGTCGGTTAAAAACAAAGTACTCCCTTAGATATCTTTCACATCGGACATCGTACGACATGGAGTGTGGAATTGGCTTTATATAGTGCTTAAGTAAATCCAACAGCATCTGCCTTGTTTGAACCCAGGATGTTGCGATCCGGAGGCTGGTACTGTACCATTGAACCGCTTACTGTACTCTGTTTAGGGGTAATGGGCATTGACCATGAATTCCGCTCTTCACATTGAAACACGTCCGCAGTTTTCATGAACAATTTCCCTTCTACTTGTATAATAATAGCATCTCACACTTGGAACTACGAGATCTTTTGAACGCCATTACTAAACCCAGATACCAGTTATCTCATTTTTCTTGATAACTTATCAATGAGATACGTCTCCACAAATACAGGCACTTTATATCGATTTTCCTAAGCAGATGAAAACATGATGGCTTGGTATATGAAGTGTTCTTTGACATTCAAACTAGTAGGCATACAGGATCAAGACTAAATCAGTCGATGGATTTCAGGAAATAATTGGTTCTACTTTTGATGAATTGAACTAAAACGTGTATGCTGTATGCATATTACGTATGCATCTTACATTTATATTAAGCTTCCTATCTTTAGGAAGGGCATGCTGCTGACGAAAATAACTTAAAACTACTGCACTCTTGCAACGAAATATATATAAAAACGCGAAATTATCGTAATTAGATATAGTGCATAATTTCAAATGGAAAAAAAAAGCACGCTCCCAATCAAGACGTTTAGCGCTTGAATGTTATACAGTAGGTAAGTTCTACGATGGATGATACTGTTACAGGATTGATTCAATATATACATACTAACTGGGACGAAGGTCGCATTGCACCCTTAGAAGCTCCTCATTGAAAAGCTTCGATGCGAAGAGCTGGATACTTACTCTCCCCATTAACCTCACGGTCGCTATCGATCCATCCTCGCAGCATGATGAGTTGCAAGATTATATAGGAGAATCATCTCTGCAATGAAAAGGGCTGAATAGCTTTTATTTATATAATGTGCAAAGGAAAACTTTGACGACAAATTGAAACCTAAGAAACAAAACATAAATTTTCACTCATTCTTTAGTACAGGATCCTCACACCTCAATCCTTAATATTTCATCCTGGCCTAATGTTTACAGTATAAATTATTTTCGAAAGGAAACACTTCACCTTATCACTGCATATCGCTTCTATAAAACTAAAAGTTTTTGTCACCTGGATAACTGATGCAATAACATTCATAAAATTTTAAATGAAAGAAACTATGAACAGAATGTATCTTAATGATAGAAAATATTTATTGAGACAACAGTCGTTGTAGTTTGTTCAATAGAACCCAATTTTCTTTTCAGAAGTTGTTTTACGTCGCACCGAGACAGATAGGTCTTATGGCGACGATGGGAGGGGAACGAGCTAGGGGTGGGAAGAAAGCGGCCATGGCCTTAATTAAGCTACGGCCCCAGCATTTGGCTGGTGTGAAAATGGGAAACCACGGAAAACCATCTTCAGGGCTGCCGACAGTGGGGTTCGAACCCACTATCTCCCGGATACTGGACACTGGTCGCACTTAAGCGACTGCAGCTATCGAGCTCGGTGAAACTTAATTATTACGTAGATAAGCTGTTGCCTTCATCGTAAACGATTTGAGTAACATTTCATACTCTGTTAGTCAATTGAGTTGATTTATCACAAAATATGTAGGTATACCGGGTGGTTCACCAGCCCCTTGCGATTTAGTTTTATGCATCGTGCCGCTTTTACTACAGTTGTGAAATACATCGGTCCCTCTCTCTTAACCGGGTTGCTGTATATAACGATAAGTGTAGTTACGGGCTAGAATACAGTAGAATCGTGTGCGCCACTATTAGTTCATTATGGGTACATCGAATGAACCCGTAAAACGAGTATAGATACGAAAAACATTGCAACAGGAGGTGCATACACAGACCAGGAGCAGATATTGTATAGGCTGAAAACTGCGCGCTGCATGTTAAGCCTCGCAATAGCAATAGGGCGCCGAGCTCGAAGGTTCAAATCCCACACAAGTTCTTTATTTTTTATTTTGCCGCCAGTTGCCTGAGATGTGGTAACGTGGCATACTTGATAGCTTTCACAGACTGATTTTTTTTTATTTGGCCCTCTAACGGGCCGTATGAATCTTGGTATAGGGTATTGACCTGGGTTGGACGAGGATGAGGAGATGATGGTGTGTGGCTAGGACACAGGAAACTAATTAGCTATGTCGTACATGTCCCAAGCTTCGTAGACCACAGGTAGGGCAAATTGTGCCCTATTGGAACGATAACAACATGCGATGGGAGGTAGGTACGTAGCTGCGGGAACTGCGCTTCTTCGAGTCAAGTCACAACATAACACAACGAAGAGT
Organism: Anabrus simplex; assembly: GCF_040414725.1. Taxonomy (NCBI): domain Eukaryota; kingdom Metazoa; phylum Arthropoda; class Insecta; order Orthoptera; family Tettigoniidae; genus Anabrus; species Anabrus simplex. Next base: position 1,398,892,811 of record NC_090265.1, read on the forward strand.
ATGTTCATATGTTATTCATCTATGGAGAAACTAGACAGAATGCATACCTGGCACAACGCTTGTATGAAGAACGCTATTGGGATAGACGACAACCGACAGGCACCCTAATTTTGGACTAATTTTGACTGATTTTGGAGTATGGAAAGACGTCTGCGTGCTACTGCGTTCCTGGGAAGGACACGCCCTAATTGAGATCATCCCGTAACGTCAGCTGACAATGAAGATATTTTTTTTTTTTGCTAGGGGCTTTACGTCGCACCGACACAGATAGGTCTTATGGCGACGATGGTATAGGAAAGGCCTAGGAGCTGGAAGGAAGCGGCCTTGGCCTTAATTAAGGTACAGCCCCAGCATTTGCCTGGTGTGAAAATGGGAAACCACGGAAAACCATCTTCAGGGCTGCCGATAGTGGGATTCGAACCTACTATCTCCCGGATGCAAGCTCACAGCCGCGCGCCTCTACGCGCACGGCCAACTCGCCCGGTAAGAGATTGTTTTGGACGCTGTCCGGCATAAAGGCCACAACACCCGGAGGTTACATGAAGTTACAGGGAATGGCCCCACAGACTTCTATGCTAAGCTACGCGAACCTAAGCAATGACAAGCTTAATTTTACAGATCGCATAGCTGGCTTCGCGCTTGCGCACGATCACTTCTCTTCCCGGCATCTAGCAAACCGTCGTTTCATGTGTGTGGCTTTCTGTGAATTACCTTTGTACAGTAGCTATTATATTGCTTAATTATTTTTGTGTAACTTGTTAATTATCAGGGAAGGCAGACGAAATGTAGAAAGACTGATTAAAGGGGAACAAAATTACACTTGTCTGTCAAATGATTAAAGATAACCATGAAAGACATCTGTTGGCAAGAAATACATGAAACTTCGAAAATTGATTTTACGTAATTTTTTGTTTTTACATACCTTGCATTCCATAATTTGGGTGCTTCATATTTTTTTCTTAATATCATCCTCAGTAATAGAGGGAAGTTCATTAATCTCTTCCTGATTTAGATGACTTTTCTTAATTCTTCATTTCCATGCAATGCTTGAATCAAATGGTAGGACTCACCATGGATTATTCACTTCCGGTTTCAGAGAATCATCTCCTATTTCATCTTTCCACGACAGTGGACATTTTAAAAGCTCCTTTCAATTAATCCGCCAACTTTAAACGGCTGCCTAGCATTGTTTAGCTTAGCTTTTTATTTGTGACATTGCTCAACATAGCTTGGCATTACTTAGCTTAGCGTACCTTAGCGTAGCTTATCTTAGCTTTCTGTGTGTAGCGGCCTTAACCCTCACACTAGCATACGGACCATTGCACAGTAGACGAACATCAGCCGGTCGCCTGTTATGCGGATATTGCATATCTGGCGGTTTCATCCGTACTATCTGCACTTACACAATGAGCTCAATGTTCATGATTTAGAAGCACGGGTGGCGTTATGTCAATGAACCCTACAGCATCTTATTTACGGACGAAGTGCGGTTCCAAATTACTGGCATGTGGATAGTTCCCATTGGGTACGACAGGCAAATTTGTTATCTGTTTTAAGCCGCACAGAGACGACTTATGATGACAGTGGGATATGACAGATTTTGGAATGGGAAGGAAGCGTCCGTAGCCATAATTGAGGAACTGCTCCAGCATTTTTCCTAATGTAAGTCAAAATCGATTTCGAAACATCTTATTAAAATCGAGAATTGCAGCGCAATCTAACGTATCAATAATCGTATCAACAATAGAACGGCGTTTGTACTATCAGTTTTGTAATACGACTTCCCGTTTAGCCACCAATTATCCAGAAACGAAGGTCTGCACTGTCATTAAAATACATCCATATATGGATATTACCAGGGCAAAACTTATACATTTGGACAGCTTTGAATTTTTCTTCAAAGAAAAGTGTGTGTAGGTATCGAAATTAGCACTCGTATACATGCGGAGAAATTAAGGAAGAATGTGATACGGTTAAAAGGACACCACGTACTCTTACACGATGAAAAAGTATATTTTTTGGCATCACTTTAATAAGTATTTTGTGGGTTTGTGCTAAAGGTACAGCTATGATTCTTGTAACATATAAAAAGCAGTATATTCTGAGGTGTTTATGACCATGTAGTACTACTTTGCTTTTATAGGATGTGTTAAATGAATAAAAATTTGGACAGATACTATTTCCAAAAAAAATTGTATAAGTTACTTCAGGTACACATTTCTCAGTTGTTTTTGATTCAAATACACTCAAATTTTGTTCACATACTGGGAATAGATGTTGGCAGATGAGTAACCACTTTGTTTCTTTATTATTGGGACAGAATGCAAGAAAAAAATTCCGAACCCTTTCTTTTCAAATTTATTCAAAAACATGTACCAATTTTTCTCTTCCCAATCCAGGCCTACTATTTTTGGAAATGAAAATAGGTTAACATTCAAGTACTCCATTAGGCAAGTTAATGTACAAAAAAATAGCCTTTGATCTTAAATGGTTTCCTAGTTATTGGTACCTAAACATGAAAAATGAGTATTAACGGGAAACAGCTGGCAAAGTTAAAAGTATATTTTTCAGAGAGTTACCTGTATTTTAGAACATCCCAGCTGCATAATAATGATCTTCCTCCACTTCTGATTCTTCCCTCTTCCTATTTATATTCCTATTTCTCATCCTGGCCTCTTCGGTGATCTGTTCAGCATACTTTTGGGCATATCGTACTCTCCACCTTGTCAACAGTGATGACACTATTTTTCATGTTAGGTCCATATTTTATCCCCAAGTTCTTCAATACATTCATTCTAGCTGTTACAACTCCATTGAAACAGATTACTGCATCTAAAATACTCATCTTGAGAGTATTATGCCCAACGAGAACATTTTTTGGTGCTCATCCCCAAATAGAATGGTTCAAACTTGCATTAGTATTCTGGGTGCCACCATGTAAGCACTTGGCGAGGAGTTTTGTGTCACTCAGATCTCTGTAAATTGGTTTAATGGCAGCCATTACCGCTGCAGGAAGAGAATGTTTATGAGTGTAGAGCTCACCAGATATCAGTACTCTTTGATAATCACACCAAGTGTCACTATCGTTTGGATAGAGCTCGTGAATTGGGTGAACGTCTGTGGAGCACTTATGAAAAAATGTGGCCCACACTGCCCTTCTCATTACATGTACATCATTCGATGGTGCAGTTCTCCTGATAGCTAGACCATAATAATTTTGATGTACATCTATTTCCCCATCAGTTAGTCTACCTCATCCTGATCATGTTTCGCCACCACAAAATCAAACATTTAATGATGATATCTAAGCAACACGATGATCAACATAAATAATGCATACAAATACATGGGGCAAGCAGAAATATTTCAAGGAGTTTAAACATCAGCCAGGATTGCCAACCAAGGAATTCATGCATTTTTCAAGATGCTAAACAAGGGACCTTCTGTGTTATGTCTAATGATAACCAACAGTACACTGATGACATTTAAAGAAGGCGTGATGCTTGGGACGCTTATAATAAAACACGAATTTAAGGTATTTTTAGACGTCTAAACCCCAACAAACTATATATATTTGGATTCAGAAAATAATGAAGAATTTTATGATGCCAAAATCAAAAAATCGATTTTTTCATCATGCAAGAGTACGTGGTGTCCTTAGAAAGTTGAAATTAATAGAAAATAGGATTAAAACTGAGGACATCTGGATAGGACAAATATTTGAATACCAAGTGGATGTATTGGAAAATCAAATGTCCCTCAATAAATTGTGATGGTATAAGTTATGGACATAAGAAAATGCTCAATGAGGAAGAAATCCAGGCGCAAGGATTCTTAGGTAAACAGATAAGAAGATGACTTATGGTGTTATTACTTAAGCTATTCGGGGATGGTTATAACCATCAAGGATATTCCGCCAATATCCCGAAGAGTGGCCGATTGACGTCTCTCTTGCTTTTTACCCAAGGAACAACCACGAGTTTACATGAATGATGACGAAAATGGCAATACATTACTTCCCTGCTATCAAGCAGTCAGATGTTTGTAACCTTACCCTCTGCATGCCATACGAAATAATAATAAGCAGTAAGAAACGTTGCTATGGTAACCTGTAGGTTTGTTGTCGGTCTGTCGGTCACTAAATGCAGAGCATTATACCCGAAGAATATAATAATTTTCTCCGACATTTGAAGAGTAAGATAAATTATGAACATAAAAGATGTTTATAATGAAGAGACGTTTCACGTACAGTCCACGGATTTTACAGAAAATCAATAGTATAAGAGAAAATGGAGGGACTATCCTGTTTTCCTATAACCCCTCCGTCTATTCAAACACTTTTAAATCATATGCATATCAAAACATTCCCCGGGATAAGTATACTCTAAATATGACGTTTGGTCGAGATCTATTCAGCAGTTAATCTGTGATGGTGGAAGAAACAGACACGAAAAATAAAAACCACCGATTCGGTCTTGAGTTGACCTAAAAAGGATAAATATCTGAAAAATTGGCAAAACAAACGAAATTACAGACGGCAAATCCCCTACAACTTTATTTATATAGATAATAACCCCAAGAACCGTCTCGAATGGCGAAATACATTGGGCAAATTCAGAGAATTTACTATAGATAAGAATATCGTAACACACATTCCAGACGTTTAAGATCAACGAATATCAAGAACACTTTCCGGAAGCAGCGTCTGAAAACAACGGACTACCCTGTAGCATCCTGGATAAATACAAAAACATTTCTATTAATTAACAGCAAGGTAAGGGTTATACTGCCCGAAGGCAGGTTCGCACCTCCGCAGAGGTGTGCCTGAGCCGGAGTTTACGTGCGGTAGTGTGGCCAGTTCCTTTCTGCACTATTCCCTTACATACCACCAACAGCGCGTGGCAACCCATCCACTTCTCGACCACGCCCAATGTTGCTTAACTTCGGAGATCTCACGGGATCCGGTGTTTCATACGGTCGTTGGCTTTCTTGTTGAAGAACGTATAAAATTTATTAGGTAAGGATTGTAATAACATCTGACCTCCACTGAATATCAAAATGTATTTAGAATCGCAAATGTGGAAATTTTATCTGCATCGCAAAAGGTAGTTACGTGCTTTGTAGAGCAGTTTGTCGATTTTCTATCCTCTTCTATTTGATAATATACCATTGCTGCCATACTTCAAATAGTTTACTTATTGTAAGTTTAATTTCGTACGATAATGAGTAACGGATTTTTATAGAGGTACTAACATTTCTTATAAATGGAAGTGCTATATTGTTACCCAAGACAGAATGGAACAAAAGATAATAACATTCGAAATATTCTTTTTTATGAGATAAATATAATTTCAGGGGTGGAGTTCCATTTTATAAGACGAAATTATCAGTGCAGTAAGGGGTTCTCTAAATTACTTGTTCTCAAACAGTTTGCTGCAGCTTTGCAAAGAAAAAAATAGAGAGAAGCTAACAATCCGCACTGTTCGGGGAACGAGTTTTCTAATACTTACTTCCATGGGTGCCCATATGACAGTTTGTAGAGGGGGCCTAGACCTGGGGGTACATAGTATTTTAAATATTTTGGAAGATGAATGGCGACTTGTATTCCGCTATAGAATAACACCAATGGTATCCCCTATCACGTCTACGTAATACCGACTTCTAAATCATTTTCTTGAAAGATAAACACCTGACTTCATCATATTTTTTCCTTTCCCTGAAAGCTAGGGGAGGGCCATGGCCGCCCCTTGCCCCCCGGGCATGGGCTCCCTTGCTTTTACGTCGCTATTACATTCACAAACAACAACAATGGACGGTGTACGTGCATGTTCTGCTCCGAAAGTATAATGTTACCAAAATATTGCGTAAGGAATGAAAGTGTTCTGAGACAATTATTTACCTAAGTCTGGCCACAATTTCCATTAGCGCTTGGTTTCAATTTCATTCTGAAATGAAGTTGGGAACACACTTTTCTTAACATCGGAACTTATTTCTGACAATTTTAGTTACCAGAAAGAAGCAGAATATCGATATCTCAAATATTTGTGAAAATATTAACTTAAATGAATCAGCTGATATGACTATTTCTCCGGTTGCTGCTATGGAGACGCGCTATCCATTGACTAACACAAATATCAGGGTCCTGTTGTTTCCACGTCAATAACCGATGTATAGTACAATGAACAACGAACTACAACAATGGATGGCATACTTGCGTATCCTATCTTATAGATGCCTTGGAAGAATGAATGAATGAATCAATCAATAGTGATCTGCATTTAGGGCGGTCGCCCAGGTGCCAGATTCCCTATCTGTTGTTTTCCTAGCCTTTTCCTAAACGATTTCAAAGAAATTGGAAATTTATTGAACGTCTCCCTTGGTAAGTTGTTCCAATCCCTAACTCCCCTTCCTATAAATGAATATTTGCTCCAGTTTTTCCTCTTCTATTCCAACTTTATGTTCATATTGTGATCTTTCCTACTTTTATAAACGCCACTCAAACTTATTCGTCCACTGATGTCATTCGACGCCATCTCTCCGCTGACAGCTCGGAACATGCCACTTAGTCGAGCAGCTCGTCTCCTTTCTCCCAAGTCTTCCCAGCCCAAACTTTGCAACATTTTTGTAACGCTACTCTTTTGTCGGAAATCACCAGAACAAATCGAGCTACTTTTCTTTGGATTTTTTCCAGTTCTTGAATTAGGTAATCCTGGTGAGGGTCCCATACACTGGAACCATACTCTGAAATGAAGTTGGGAACATACTTTAAGATGTTAAGAAGCCCACGTCCTTATAAATTATTTTGTAACACAAGTTGTACCATTATCACAGCTCATACTGAATATATAAATTGCAGGTACAGAATATGAAATAGGGAACTATATAAATAATTTCACAAAACAAACGTCTGTACGAACGTGTACACTTGCAGGGTTATTCACCCAATATATTACACCAAATGACTTTTAATTCATTGAAGATATCGATATCCTGTTTTCAAATTCTTAAATATTAAGGGATTCATTAAACTTTGGGATACGTTTTACCATAGTTATCAATAACGGATAGATCAATTCTAACTTCATTTCTTAAATGAAACTTAAGTAATTTCTAACACTAGCGGAAACATTAGTAATAACACACACTCGAACATAGGACAATTACCTTTTGAAATATCAAGAATACTTTAATTAGCGATTCTAGTGACTGTAAGCGTGCTCTGGTCTTGCCATGTCAGAAAGCGTTCGGTGGTGCAAGGGCGTGTTCATATCCAAACTGATTCCTTTTTGTAACCCCAGCCAAGTGACAGGTGATGTTCAGTATGTAAAAGCAGGTCTTGAACTTACAATGTGATGTATCCCTTGAGTTTGCAACGCGTTTATGACAGACGAACTAAAAACGGACAAGAGAGATTCCAGTTTTCAAAATAAATAAAATGACATTTGAGTCTGCAACGCGTTTATGAATGCGAACTAGAGAAGGAATAAGGTAGTTAAGGTTTTTGAAAGAAGTAAAAGTACACTATTGGTTACAAAGGAAAGTAACTAAAGCTTAATTGTCTCCATTTTGAGCATACAACACATGTAAAATGACAAATGGAAACACAACCAAATTGAACAGCTCCTTTCAGAATAGCTGAAATTAGAGACATAAGCAACCTAAAGCTATTCAGAAGAATGTGCTGGAAATTTTACCTACACTCAGATTGATTTACTCTTAGAAGTACCCTTAAATTTTAGATTATTAAGTTAAATGAATAAAATGTCAATGTAAGGTTAGAAACATTATAATTTATATTTTTCGAGATATAGCTTTAATAATAGTAAATATTATAAATTAATTTTAAAATGTTAAAATGATTTTATGATGCTTTACATTTCATACAAATTAAATTTCACATTAACTTTAAATTATAATTAACTTATTTTTAAGTAGTTATAATGTTCAGTATATTATGTTTATGCAGGTGCATAATTATATGGTTTGGCATAATAGCAGGCTTCATAGCCTGAGCCCCGCCATGTACAGAAAGACATTAATAAATAAATAATGCCTCATTTAAAATTCATTAGCAATAAGGGGAGTGTACTGGGCACGGTAACATAGTATAGTATCGTCTGTTTCTTTGTTAGATCCTGGCTCAGTCCGGTGGTATTTGAAGGTGCTCAAATACGTCAGCCTCGTGTCGGTAGATTTACTGGCACGTAAAAGAACTCCTGCGGGACTAAATTCCGGCACCTCGGCGTCTCCGAAAACCGTAAAAGAGTAGTTAATGGGACGTAAAGCAAATAACATTATTATTAGTTTCTTTGTTATAATACTAACCGGAGTTTTGCATTCTGCAACACTTTCTCGTAATGCGATAAACCCACTCCGTCGATTTTCTGCTCTTGGTCAATATTTAGTTGACTGCAGGTGTAATTATCATTTGAGAAAGAAAACAATGAATAAAAGAGAATAAGGAGATGCTTAAAAAGGATGTCCAATTCTGAGCGATTCTCACACTATAGCTTCTATTTTATTATGTGCTCGTAATATTACCGTCAACTGCAATGATCTTCTGCAATCTTCACTTGAGTGGTCGTAGCACATACAGAAGACAGTGGCGTATTCTGAGGGCTACCAAGGCTATCGGTGAAGCCCAAACCGCAAATGAGAACGATGGAAATCTAAAGCATATTATAATGTAAGCATATAACACATTCTTCCATTTAAAAAAACTTCAAAGTAATGGGAAAAAAAGGCCGCACGTATTTCTGAGAGCAAGGCATAGAAGAAAGATATCGCAGCCCAGACTGCGTCCCTCTCCCCTCGACCCACCTCAAGCGCCCTGCTGATGTAAGCTCGGTTGGTGCGGGGACCGGGGGGGGGGGGGATAGGCATGCTAGGCTTCGGTCTATCAGATCGCCACTGCTAACTAACAGCCATGCGTTCCTCATCGTACATACTTCCTCACCTTACACAGTATTTGATAACAGAGTGCTGACATTTCACTCCCGTTACTTCTACATCCTTGTAGGAAGACACTACAGGGCTGCTGTTATAAGAGTAATATAGTTTTATTTTTATAGGTAGATCTGCTAAAATGAAATGCAATCTTTCAGGTGATCATAGGTCGGACACCACCACTGATCTCCCGAGGAAACTACTAAACCAGTGAACGATACGAACGACCTCTGGTAATGCTGTCAAATTCAAAATTTGTATTTAATAATAATAATAATAATAATAATAATAATAATAATAATAATAATAATGGTGCATGACATCTGTATAGGCTTGGTGGTGGCCTAATGAGGATGAAATGAATGACGAAAACGTCATAAATACCCAGTCCCCAAGCCAGGGGAATTAACAGTACGAGGTGGTTGATTCTGAGAACTGAACCGGGGCCATCGTACCAAAAGGCAAGCATTCTTCCTAACCATTTTGCCACAAAGCCGGATTTTAATTTGCTAAACCTTAGGCTACCATCTCCACTGATCAGGTGTTCAGTATTGACAGTAGCAGAGGCTAGGATAGTAGCTTCTGAAATAGCCTTGACAACGCAGCAGGCTACTCCGTTGGCTATTGGCTGCAGCCCCAAAACTCTTAAGGCTTGACATTCACTAAACCAACCATTGAAAAGGGGTAACTGAGTCTATTATAGTGGTAGTCCACGTCTTGGACTCAGCATACGCAGCTGACAGAAGAGTATGTTGCAGCACATGCTGTGATGATACTAACCAAGAATACAGTTTAATTTCTTTCAAATATATCTTTCATTTCTGTCCTTATGTCGCCTGTCATAGAAACGTTGTAAGCCCAAGGAATCCTTCACATTGTATTCACGTGGTTGCTCGTACAATACAGGACCAGTAGTGTGATCACAACAAAGAAAGAGCTTGACTGCCAAAATGTACCGTACTTGCCCCAATGAACGCTGGCTGATACGTCAGTTTAAGCCAATAGAAACTCAAGTTGAAGTATTACAGATATTTCCAGACGTAATTGTCAGATGTAGCATATCCGAAGTCGCAACAGCTCAAAATTACAACTGTTCTATATTTTTTAAAAATTGTGTTTATTATCTGCATTCCTAACAACCCCATGGAATAATAGACATGGTGGGCTGTACTAGTTGTGGACGTTGAAGTTCATGAAATTTACATCGTGCACCGTAATTAGAAAAGAAAAACAAGTTGAAATTTTTCATATCGTTTGATTTATTTAAAGTTGCTTGTGAACTATTTTCATCAATTCACAAAGTTTTATTGAAAAAAAGGAAATGCTGATGATAAGTAACAGATGTATGATTTACCATGCAGTTTTTCTTTACATTTGCTTGTCTCCTTGAGTTTAGTTCCCTCTTATATACGTTCTCTTAAATCTTTTATCTTTTTGTTAAACATGTAGTTAAACTTTTTCTAAAGAATAACAAAAGTCGTCAATTTTCAGTCAAAAACATCAATAATTTTTAAAAATTACCATCACATATAGATTTTTTCTGATTATTTCTGCTTGATCTCATTGAGAGAAATACAATTACACCTCCCTCGTTTCTGCACAAAATTACGCTTTTCATGAGTTTAAAGTGAAGTTTTGATCAAAGACTTGCTTGAAACGTCTCTTTGTTCTTCAGTATTATTTGGGTAGGAGTCATCACTAAAGATCTTGAAATCTTGATCCTTTTGGTAATAGATACTCTTTACTATGAAATACACGCCTTATAGCAGATTAAATTTGTGGTAGTTAATTGCATATTTTGTTTTCGATATGATTTTTCTTGAGGTTCGTGGAGTGGGTTACTGTTGTCACTCCCCAGTTCGTTAGCCATGACCTTGTAGGTGGTCCTGAGAGTGGGGATAGCTGTTGCTGTACAGTGGCAGTTCTGACTGCTCAGGCGGCTGGGACTATACAGTCCACTGCTGGCCCCTAACGCGTTAGAGGAGAGACCACCACTGGAACTACATGTAAGTAGAATAGTACCCTTCTTCATATAATTTCTACCGACCAGACTCAGAACGCTCGGACCTATGTGAGTAACGGAGGACATCATTGGAAACAACTTGGCGAGAAAAATGGAACTATGGGGTATTATGAGGTATATACGTTAATGGGGTTTATGGAAGAAAGAAAGTAGAACAGGGTGAGTAAGCAAATAGAATGCATCAGGATGTGTTAGGAGTTAACGATATTCGGGTAACGGGAGGAAACGAGAAAGAGATACAAGACAATAAAGTGTTCCTAACGGGTATTAAAACCGAAGGGGAAGGGGGGCGTGTAGCATGTGGGGTAGGACTGTTCATCAGGAATATTGTTGCAGGTAACATAGTTTATCTTAGTCACGTAAATGAGCGAATGATGTGGGTAGATTTTACAGTTGGGTGAATTAAGACGCTAATTGCTTCAGTCTGTGCACCTTGTGAGGCTGCAGATGACGATGAAGTTGACGCGTTTCATGAAGCGCTGAGTGACGTCAGAGTCAGGGTCAACGTCACGGACAAAATAGTACTAATGGGGGATACAAATGCGAGAACTAGAGAATAAGGTTTCGAAGCTAATAGAAATGCTTATGGGATAGTATGAAACTGACAGTTTCGAATACATTCTTCAAGCATAAGGCAAGGCAGTTCACCACTACACATGGGAGTGTATGGGCATCAGATTCATATCAGATTATATCATAACTAAATTTGTATTCAGAAAATATCTGCTAGAAATGTTCGGTTATTCGGAGGATTTTTATGAAGCAGGCCACTATCTATTCTGTGTCTCCAGGCCTAGGATAGGGAATGTGAACCTGTCTGCAGATGAAAACGTGTAAATAAACTCCAGGACAAGAAAACTAGATAGAAGAAAAGATGAAGTTTCGAGGTGACTGGAGTGCACCCTGCCTAAATTAGATAAGGAAATTTCAGTAGGGAATTATTAGAAAAAGGAATTGAAAGGAAACCAAGAGCAATTTCAGGTATCAACAATGAATTTTGGAAGGAAGTAGACAAAAATAGCACTTTTCTAGGAAGTACAGTCAAAATATTTATCAAGATTTTTGACTGAGCGAGATTACCAAGATCACAGCAAGAAGGAATCGTATATTATGTACAAAAGGAACGTGTTGAATGATCTGATCCATGTAACTATATTGGAACCTTTCCCACCGTCCCCCATGACTCATAGGACCATGTGACAACAAACCAACCCTTTCGGGTAACGAACACATGGGACCATGCTCCACGGAAGTCGATAGTCAAGGGACCTTTTTGGCCTGTGCCGATTTCTCCTCATTGGGATTGTATATTTAATCCACTCACATGAGAAGTTATCGGCCATACGGCTCAGCTAGGTCAAAGCTACTCTCCCGTTCCTGAGGTCTGAACCCGGACTCCTCAGGGCCGAAGACCGTTCGCGGCATAAAGAGGCTATCAAACATAAACTACCTTAAAGGCCAACAATGAACGGAAGAGGATTCTGGATGCATGTTTTTCGGTATAGATAGGCACGAAATAGTCTAGAACAATTTACTATTCATTCGGTGAAATATACAAAATTTACATACACTCTTGATACTTATTACACAATTGATATAAGCAATCACTTATTTCAGCAGCGGAAAAATCCGTGCTGCCATTGACATCAGCTGTTACCTCCACATTCCACAGACAAAATCTATGTGGACGGCAACGTTAGCTGGTACTATCTCTAATCCAATAAATTTTCCTTTTTGACACAGACGTTAATATCCATATCCCTCTCTACCAAAACAGAGAATAACCGAGAGGTTGTTAATATGACCTCACTTTTTCACATACTATCACTTTGAATTGCCTGTGCCCTACATTGCTTACATAAAGACAACATTGGTTTGGATGTATGCTACACAGATTGTTTTGTGTATTATCGCGATTGTTTTGTGCGTGCTATCACCCGGTTTACCATAAACCACTGAGTACGACATACACAATAAAATGACCCTACCATATTCACAAAAACAAAACAAGCCATGTTTCCCCCAATGCGAGTATTCCATGGGACTGAATCCCGTATTACACATTAAAATCTATTTACACAAAAGAAAAATGTCCGTTTTTTGAATGGTCGGCTAACTTAAGTAATCAATAAAGTAAATATTAAAACATAATTAACCGAACATTCTGACCATATCAGAAATCCATCACTAAATCACGGAAAAGAAAAATAAATGGACTCAAGTCTTCCATATAAAATTAAACACAGACTTGAACAACGAACTATCACTTGCAATCACTACCAGTGGACTTTCACGAAGTCTAGATTCAAATCGACATCGATTACAAGTAAACTAAAACACATCCTGGAAAAGAAATATATCAAACACATGTACCAATAAATACAATGGCTGTAGTTAATCCGTTGTAACCCGCTATCTTAGTGAGCTGTTGATCCCTGCTGTGCTCACACGAGGTTTGAACCTGAGACTCTGGTCGTCTCCATCCAGGGCGCTGTAATGCAAAACCCTAACTACGCTAATCATGTTTCGTACAGTAGTTACTCTCTACATTGTTTTCCGGATCAAGGCTAATGGACAGTGTGTAGTAGTTACATAAATTTTGTGTCTTATTTCACACAGTAGAACGCAACATTCTACCAGAAACGTTTTCTTAACAAGGCGAGTTCTCTTTCATCTCTGGCCATAAATCCTGACCCAAGTCCGTTCCCCTCTCGCACCACGGCGAGACTAATCCACCACGCTCACAACCGGCCGTCGCCGAGCCATTAACATCATTCAAATTAGCTAATGCAGGGTCACCTGCTCAAATTACCTCAATATGATAATTATTTTATTCTTTTTTCTCAATTACTCAGCCCGATTATATCAAAAACTCCCTCATTATACTCGCATTTGGAATTTAACCCTTCGTTTCCACTCGTATCATCATTCACACTTCCGATCACCTTTCCTCGAAGAACAACGTCTCCTAATTTCACCCGTGTGGGTATAGATTGTGTAATTGGCATAACAATAACTTGCCATTAAAATAGATCGGCATGTAATCATCGATCAAAAGATATATATTAAAATAATGATAATAATAGTACTAATAATAATAATAAAATAAAAATTAAGTTATTAAATCCTGCCAAACCACTAACAGACCTTCTACGTGTAACCTCACTAGTGTGGTGGAGGACAGGGGTTCAACCCTCGGCACTTCATTCCTTGAACATCTTCAGTTACAGCCAAAACTTATATTACCATGCAACAAACTACTAATTCTATCTTTACGAACATAGTGCTGATTCTAGCCCAAGCCTTTCCTTTTATATGGGCACTTGTTGATGACTCTGTCACCTCGCTAATCCCTGCGTAACTTAGGCAATTGCTCAGATGAGATCTACAACATTAATCTACATAGCATTCTACTCCTTTTCCCCCTCAATTCCTTCTCAGCACTAAATAAACAAAATATGATAACATACAAATATAGCCACTAAAAGGGGTCCCATATTCTATACACTAACATAGGATCACTCCCTTCCCGTATCTAATTAATTAAAACCAAAATGAATAAAAGGATTCCCGACCATTCTTAGGCGGATTTACTCTATTTAATCGTGTTATTAATAACCCTATACTTCATGACTGTTATTTACAAAGGGAAATACTAGCATTGGAATAGAAACATAACTTTGTACTCAACGGTTGATGACTTCGGCCCCCTCCGAAAGTTCCGGAGGCCTACCCATGTTGGATTACTCCATGGCGCCGGATCCTGGAGTCCTGGAGTTCAGAAGTTCCATATCTTGTCTCGCGTAATCCATTTTAGTAGCACACGGATCACTGAAATTAGATTGTAATTTACACAATTCATCGATTTCTTGCTCACGTGTCACCATTCACTCCTACTACTTCTTTGTCTACCCACTGCCAGTTACATGGAGATGATTATACCGGCTACTTTCAGCTAGTGTACCCCAATTGCACTGCTAATACGGGCATTCCCAGCATCCGCATGATGCAGAATTTTCTATCCCTATCTTCTGTATGTTTTAATAGTTCAGGAACACTTCTCACTGCCTGTTAATCAGTTAATAATCTGACCTGCGCTTTGTTCAGAAACCAGCGTAGATTTATACAGTTCTTTGTCAGACGTCGACCCTACCTATTTCGAATAATGTCTTCGAATACTGTGATTCTGTCCCTCTCACTAGTTCATTCTTACGGCTATTGATTGTTAATCTACGAGAGCGTTCTCCTACAGAAGTTCTGCGTACTACCTTGTATTCGTTGCTATACAAAACCCTACTTCATATTTCACGAAGTCTTAGTCTACTTTGCAACCGATATCTTAAGTACATCTCATTACCATAATCTTCTGTTGCCTATCACAAATTATAAGCCAAAAAACTAAAAAATTTCACTCCCGCTTTGTTCACGTAGTATACAAAGGAGCGGTAATTCGATAGTGAACCGGCCGTCGTTTCCCGTCGAAAGCTCCTCACCGAATGCTGATGCTCCTTAGGAAGTGCAAAACCTTATACTGAAGCCGGCAGAAGGGGTGGCTAGCGAGTTCATCCCCCACTCTTATTTCGACTGCTCCTGGATAAACCAGCCTGTCGAAATTAGCAATACCCTAGACTGTGTGACTTGGTTATGCACAAGTGCGCTATGCCATGCGGAGTTGAATATGTTCGGCGGATCCGCAGTAATTAATTAATCAGCTTGGAGGGGAAGTAGGGAGTCCCCGAAGGCATCTGGCTTTACACGAAGCGTCCGTACGCTAACGCAGTTATATAGGTTGTTTACCAACGCCTTTCGCTTGAAGAGTATTTTCTATCCGAACTCCTGACTTTATAATTCCACCAAAATTCAGCACACTGCTCTGACGGGTGCAGTTTTGTTAATCAAGCCTTATTTACGCCGAAAATACATTAAATTTAGCCCGATCGCTTTGGCATCGCTGTACGCTGGCATTTGTTTTCCAATATGGAGTCGCTAAATAGTGTTCTTCTGCTGCTTCTTCTATGACGTGTGCCTAGTTCGGGGATTCTTTAAGCCACCCAGTGGGCGTGTGGGGCGCTTCTCTGGCGGGCGTCCTATTGCACATCATGGTGAAGTCTCCAACATCCACACAAAGAAAGCTTGCTGCCTGCTTTCTTACCAAGCATATCCCTTGAAATAAATATTAATTGTGCCGATACGGTCACAATATAGGGTTGAAGTTGTTAGATACATTAAACGAGATATATACAGGGATATTTGGGAAAAGATTAAAGAATTGGACAGGCGGGTGCTCAATCCTGTCGAGAATCCAATCAGGATTCAGGAAAGAATGAGGGAATATGATAATATATTGGCACGAGAAACCATAATGGATAAATACATGAAAAAGAAAAGAGGCAAATTGCACCTACCTGCAACCGATTTTATTAGAACTTATGGAGTAAGTTATTTACCTTTATTTTTGTGGGAAGCAAAATTTTAAAACTAAGAAAACCTTTTATTCGGAAAATAGACGAGCTGTCGTCCTCCTGTTGAGACAGATCGGAGTATCAGAGAAAATGATAAGAACAATTGACATTCATATTCGGAATTTAAATGTTCTATCAAAGTAAACGATGGGTTAGTAGTGGGGGAGATAATTCCAAAATTGGGTCTTAAATAGGGGAGTAAACTGTCACTTATATAATTCTTATTGTTTATTAACTATATCTTCCAATCGAAAGGCTTTGAGAATTATTCGCATTAACATCTGTCAAAGCGCAACATAGTTTTAATAAGGCAGAAAACTGTAATAAAGAGTGGAATCTGAAATTCCACAGAATACAAGAGTAACGTTTTATAAACGGGGGTGACAAGCTTTCAAAGAATGCTACTTTTTTGCTATTTGCTTTACGTCGCACCGACACAGATAGGTCTTATTGTGACGATGGGACAGGAAAGGCTTAGGAATGGGAAGGAAGTAGCCGTGGCCTTGATTAAGGTACAGCCCCAGCATTTTCCTGGCGTGAAATTGGGAAACCATGGTAAACCATCTTCAGGGCTGCCGACAGTGATCTTCGAATCCACTGTCTCCCGGATGCGAGCTCACCGCTGCGCGCCCAAACCGCACGGCTAACTCGCCCGGTGCTTTCAAAGAATGAACAGTGGTTACATGGGTAAGACAAAGCTAAATGATATTCAAAATTGAATATTTAGGGACTATTGTAAGCAGCAATGGTAGATACATACATACATACATACATACATACATACATACATACATACATACATTCATACATACATACATACATACATACATACATACATACATACATTATCATTATAGACTGTTATGCCTTTCAGCGTTCAGTCTGCAAGCCTCTGTGAATTTACTAAACGTCGTCACAATCCTCGATTTTCAACTAGTGTTGTGGCCTCATTTAGTTCTATACCGCTTATCTTTAAATCGTTAGAAACTGAGTCTAACCATCGTCGTCTTGGTCTACCTCTACTTCTCTTACCCTCTATAGCAGTGTCCATTTTTCTCCTAGGTAACCTATCCTCCTCCATTCGCCTCACATGACCCCACCACCGACGCCGTGTTATGCGTACAGCTTCATCCATCGAGTTCATTTCTAAATTAGCCTTTATCTCCTCATTCCGAGTACCCTTCTGCCATTGTTCCCACCTGTTTGTACCAGCAATCATCTTGTTACTTTCATGTCTGTAAGAGACATGGTAGATAATCATTTCAAATATAAAGGGCAAAAATGAAGGGAGTAAGTACCTTGGCTAGTGTACAAATATTGGAAAAAGGTACCTAAAACAGAATATAAAGTGCAGAAAAGGTATTTAATTCAGTTGGTAAAGCAAATATATTTTTGTGCCCTGGGAAATATCTAATCAGCGGTAATCTTCTCTATCATTCTTTTGCCACGACTCTATGTAAGAGAATATTCTTACCGCTCTGAGACTCTCACCTGCTAGGGGCGCGATCGGCTTGATTTTCCTCTTCTTGTTCTGGTACATAAGTACTACGGGTACTATCACTACTATATGAGAATGGACCAGGTTCAATTTTACTAATCAATGTATTGCAATCGAAATTAATTAAAATCAATAGTAATTAGTAGGCAAATAAAATCATTACATGTACTCGAACTGTAAAATAGCCATCATTTGTTAGGTTACGCCATAAGCTAGAATCCTGCACAATTGATTAATTAAATTGATATTAATTACTGACACCACAGAACTGGAATATTGAATAATGACTGACGTAATCTAGTTACCTATCATCTATAACGTCAAATACAATGACTGTTACATAAAATATCTCTGAGCAGTGTAAAAGTTATATTTAGTTTAACTGAGAGTTACCAAAAATTAAGAATTATAGAAAGAATTACTGTACATTGAATCATATATATTTCCACTGGTCTCAAAAATAATTAGGAATTTCCTGAGAATATGGGTGAGTTCGGGAGTCTACTGCTCCCCACATCTTAGTAATGTTTAAATTAACGTAACATTAAATATGGTCTCAACTGACCTTTCGTCATCTGATATCGGAAGGATACTCAAAGATAATGTAACCCATGAGCATTTCACGATTACCGTGTTTTCACCATCCATCCTCTACGTTAGAAATTCTCATAACGAAATCAACTGAACAGACCTGCCTAACATTTACATATTATCATTACCGGTACACATTCCCTACTGAGTTTGCATGATTCTTGTGTGTTTTTCCCAATTATAAATACATATCTTAAGTCTACAGCTACACACTTACAGTCCTACTTATTTACAATTCTACAGAGGCCTGTTCAGTGACTTAACTACTCAGTTGCAATTTTCTTGGTTACTGTAAGCGAAATGTTGTTTTAAAAATGTAACCAAGTTGTCTTCTTCCCGTAAGGTTACTGACCTCATATTTATATTATAGCGTGGGTGAATCCTCCAACGTTGACCATAAAACAAACTAAGTGACAAAATGAAAGAGACAGCTATACCTCAATTATCCTAACTCTACCATCTAAATACACTCCTGGATAAGAATACTTCCTATCATACCTAATCTATAGTATTTACATCAAGCAGCAAGATCACGTTCTAATTGACTGTAAATTGTATCTCAGATGCTGAAGGCATTCCAATGGCTGAATGTCACCGGATGTTCTACTGATTTCATACCTAATCTATAGTATTTACATCAAGCAGCAAGATCACGTTCTAATTGACTGTAAATTGTATCTCAGATGCTGAAGGCATTCCAATGACTGAATGTCACCGGATGTTCTACTGATTTCCCTCGTCACAGTGACTATGGTAATATCTCACTGTGGACGGTGTATGTGACCAAGTCACGGTCACTACAATAATTTAAAGAAGTCTTGAACGTCACTTAACTTGAACATCAAAGAAAATCAGCTTCAAAGACAAATAGACTAGGCATGAAAATACATCCCGTTGACCGATCCTCATAACTTGTCCGATACTATCTTCCCATGACAAAATTACGAATGAAAGGTCAATAAAAATCCACGGACATAAATAAACATTATTTAACCTCCATAGCAAAATGTTACTGTGTCATGAATTATTGTTGTTATTATTATTATTATTATTATTATTATTATTATCAATCACAGTTGTAATTTTAGAGTATAAAGTAATAGGGTGTCAATTTAACTCTGCTTCATATCAGAGTACACAATCTGGAATCATTTCAATATCGATTAAATATTCACAGTGCGTCTGGATATGAGTACGGAGGTCTTATCTCATGTATTCGAGCATTTATAAACAGACATCTGCCTTTCTTTATTACAGAGTATTTCATTTCTTATTTCCATTTCCATTATTCTGTCTCTGATTATTTCATCGAAGCTTCATCAATATTCTTTACTTATTCGTACACATTTACTCACTAGCTCATCTCTAGTAACCAAAATAATTTCCACTGGTACCTCAACGTAATATTTTCCTCCTCTTGCGAGGATTTCTTTCTTTCTAATTTTTCTTGTTGCTCGATATTTTCATTTGTATCAGATCTCAACTCACTTCTACACATCCGATCGGCACTGTATCAGTTTTAATCAATGTTACGTTAACAATGCAACACATTTATAATGTATTTCTTACAAATTCACAAATACTTTATTACTGCGTGGTCAATCAAAGATGGATCCGCTCAGGGATATCAATATCCACCTATTCTAACCTTATGTTGGATACCTCGTAAAATTCACAACTGAGTCAGTTAAATAACTCATGCAAATAACGACGGTATCTTCTTATTCTTCTATATAAATAAAATCGTTACGACCGTTTGTCTGTACATTGATTATTTTGCGTTATTTCCGTACAGTTATCCGTTTCAGGTGTAACAATGTCCGTCTGCATCATTTTTAGCTTTGGTGTCTGTTTGTCTGTTTGTCTGTTCCTCTATAACTTGAAAACTACTGGATATATTTCCACCAAACTTCATATTTAGAATCCACATATCCTCGGATAGGTTTTAGCGCAAATATCGTTTCTAAATCCCTGAACTGAGTGGGGATTTTTACGAAACCGAAACCGTGATTTTGCACTCTCTCAAAGTATTCACAACCGAAATTAATGGAAATCTACCTGCCTTAATGAAAATTAATTTCTAAACCTTTTTTTCTCATGTGCATCATTTCGATAACAGGATATAATAAACGAGATATCATTAACGAACCGTTTTTCGCTACAAGTCCCACCGGACTTAACGCAAGAGCGGGTGCGTGTAAAGCGGATTTCTTACAACTTGAAAACTACTTAAGATATTTGAACCAAACTTTATATATAGCATCCATCTGTCCAAGGGTAGGTTTTCTTGGTGTCTGTTAGTTAGTTAGTTAGTTAGTTAGTTAGTTAGTTAATTAATTAATTAGTTAGTTAGTTTGTCTGTTTGTCTGTTGGTCTGTTTGTCTGTCTTTCTATAACTTGAAAACTACTGGATATATTTCCACCAAACTTCATATTTAGAATCCAACTGTCCTTGGGTAGGTTTTAGGGCAAATATTTCTTCTAAATTCCTGAACTAATTGGGGATTTATACGAAACCGAAACCGTGATTTTGCACTCTCAATATATACACAACCAAACTTAAGGGAAATCTACCTGCCTTAATGGAAATTAATTTCTAAACCTTTTTTTCTCATGTGCATCATTTCGATACCAGGATTAATAACGGAGATATCATTAACAGACCGTTTTCCGGACAAGTCCCACCGGACTTAACGCAAGAGCGGGTACGTGTAAAGCGTATTTCTTACTGAGATATTTGAACCAAACTTTATATTTAGCATCCACCCTTCCAAGGGAAGGTTTTAAAGTTTATACCACTTCAAATTCCCGGAATGGACTGGGGTTTTATAGGGGACCGAAATGGTGATTTTTACTCTCCCACAATATATAAAGTACAAGACTAACCTGACTGGAAATCGGTCAAACTGTTTGGAAATCCAATTCTAATTTCATTTTCTCATGTGCATTTTTCAACGGGAGGATTAATAAGGGAGATAACATGAAAGGTCGGTTTTCAGGCTAAGTCTAGCGGACATAGCCCAAAAGGTGTTATACGTGGAGCAGATTCCTTATCTATCTAGATAAATCATATCGTAACGACCGTGTGTCTGTGCATTGACTATTTTGGCGAAATTTTCGTACAGCATTTCGTTTAAGGGGTAATAATGACCACCTGTTTTTTACCTATAGTTTCCTGGAAGTGCTAAATTTAACACCCCCCTCGCCCAAAATCAAGATTGCCTCACAATCTGCCACACGAGCTGAAAAATTGAAATTAATCAAATTTATACGTTTTAGCCGGTAGCCTACGGAAAACTTCCAAGATCTTTAAATATTTCACTTTTTATGCCGAATAATATCGAAATATAGGCAATTTGACGGTGCAGACCTTCGTGTCGAGGTATTTCGCGGCTAAACGGTAAGTCCTATCACAAAATGGATGGCACGATCTCCGTTCAATTTCGAGTGATCTACAACTTTGGTCCTGTGATATTTTGTCGTATCTCACTCTCTCCCTTATAGGGTAGATTTGGCTGTATATTTCGATGGTTCGTAAATTTTGTGCTTTATACAAGTGTATTACTTAGTTTGACTCACTTATAGGAGATGTAGAGTCATCGAATTTGGCATGCACATTGACACGACCAACGGCTATATGCGAACCCAATTTTATGATTCTAGCTTCCACATAAGTAAGTGAAAAATAATGTAAAATGATGAAAATGTACCCAAATTTCACCCCTTTCAAATATCGTAACTCAATCGAACCCATAAATATGTGAGATACGAGAAAATGTTTTAACACCAAACATGTAGAGCGATAAAAGTTACGTCTGAGGGTGCAAACCGTTTGTTGGTATGATGTACCGTTTAGGAGCAGTAAATCTCGAAATGAAGGTTTGCACTTTCAAACGTGCCCATGCTTATCTGTCATCTATATAAATGTAATCGCCACGACCGTCTGTCTATACATTGGCTATTTTGGCGGAATTTCCGTACAGTTATCCGTTTCAGTTGTAATAATGACCATCTGCATATTTCTTAACTTTGGTGTCCGTTTGTCGGTTTGATTGTATGAGTTTTTATAACTTGAAAACTACTGAATATATTTCTACCAAACGTGATATTTAGAATCCACCTGTCCTTGTGTAGGTTTTAGGGCCAATATTATTTCTGAATACCTAGATTTACTGGGGGATTATCCGAAACCGGAACCATGATTTTGCACTTCCTCAAAATATGCACAACCGAAATTGATCGAAATCTACAATCCTTAATGGAAATCCATTTCTAAAAGTTTTGTTCTCATGTGAATTATTCGACAGGAGGATTAATAAGTGAGATATCATAAACGGTTGGTTTTGCAGGTTAAGTCCAGCGGACGTAGCCAAAATGTGTTTTACGTGGAGCAGATTCCTTATCTATCTATATAAATAAAATCGTAACGACTGTGTGTGCCTGTACATTGGCTATTTTGGTGAAATTTTCGTACAGATACCCGTTTGAGGGGTAATAATGATCGTCTGCATATTTTTTGGTTTAATTTCCTGAAAGTCAAATTTTCAACCCCCTCAGCCAAAATTCAGATTGCAGCATAATCTGCCAGACAAGCACGAAAATTGAAATTTGGCAAAATTATACGTTTCAGCCTGCAAGGAACGAAAAGCTTCACAGATCTTTAATTTTTGAATTTCTTATCCCCGAAGGATATCGAAATATAGAAGCAATATTAATGATGGTGCAGACCTTCGTTTCGAGGTATTTCGTGGGATAAACGGGAAGTCCTATCACATAACGGACGGCACAATCTTCGTTGAATTAGGAGTGATCTTCAACCTTGGTGTTATGACATTTTGTCATATCTGTATCGCTTATACGTTAGGTTCGTCTCTATTTCTCGATTTTAAGTAAATTTGGACTCTTTACCTATATAACTCATACTTTCAATCACTTACAGGAAAGATAATATGATCAAACTCTACACGAACATTGCCCACCCAGTACCCATATGTGAGCCAAATGCTATGTCACATAATTATCAGAAAAGTAATGCAATGTAAGATAATCTTACACAAATTTCAACCTATTCAACTTTTCTGACTCAATCTGAACCATGAATAGATGAGATGCGAGAAAATATCATAGGACCAGCCATTTAGATCGCTAAATACTCCGCCTTACGGTATAATCCTTTGTCAATATGACGTACCGTTTAGCAGCAGTTAATCTGTAAATGAAGGTCTGCAATATTGTAAACATGCATGTACCTTCGTATGTCCATCTATATATATTCATTGATGTCGATTTGTAGCGATCGAGAAAGAGTGTGTCTGCTATTGTAATCAGTACTCCCTACACCGACTTTGACTGCTGGCAGTAGGAATGGGGTCCTTCTCCAACTCCTGTGTACCTGGCATTAGTAAGGCGGGCCTACCATTCAATGAATAATTCACTTCTCCATTTGTCTAGCAGAAGGCAAGGGATCATGCAGTTTTGTTCGAAAGTCCCCTACCCTATTGTGTTTGGCTCTAGGTCAGGGTGCCCCCCATTATAAACAAATGTTCCAATCTAAAATTTGACTAGCATTAGGCATAGTGGCCTGCTATTTTCATGGAAACTCACTAATTCTGTGTGACTGGCAGTAAGCTGGCTGGCAGCAGTAACAAGGGCCCGTCATTATAATGATAACTGTACAACTCAATTTTGACTGGTGGTAGGGAAGTTGCCTGCTATTATAATAAAATCTCCTCAACTGTAATCTGTCTGAAAGTAGGAAATGGATCTGCCATTGTAACTAAAATTCCCCAAATCGATTGTGACCGCGCAGTAGGCAACGGGGCCTGCAATTATAATGTGAACTTGCTAACTCGATTGTGAATGGCAGTAGGCAAGTGAACCTGCCGTTATCATCACAACTCCGCAACCCTCACTTTACATTGGAAACAACGTATGGGGACCTCCCCATGCTATTTCTCGGACAAGTCTTAGAGACATGCAATTTTAAAACAATCTCATTTACTGCGCGCACAGTATTTACGTCGATATCCGTATACAATGTAGAATTCCGTAGCGAAGCACGGGTACATTTGCTAGTTATTAATATTATTATAATTACCTGATTTATATAAATGTTCTTAAACATTTATTGTTAACCACATCGTCGAAAACATCATGACAATTATCATTATTATTGTTGCGATCCAACACTATAAAATGTATATTCGCGACACCTCATATTATTATTGTTGGAGTTTTTATTATTTTCAAGAGTACTTTGAAATTCTGGGCACGGTAGATACAAATTTAGATCATTAAACGACACAGTAGGTATTCCAAATCTTGAACACAATAAAATCAATACAGGTTAAGCAAATAGATGGCTTAATGTTGGGCCCTCAACATTAATTCACGACATGCCCGTAATTTTATGGTACGTGACCTACAACTTTACATTTAAAGCAATATTAGCTGTCCCTTACAAAATCTAAAACAAAGCAAAGTAGGCATAATTATCTCTAGCGTATGACAGCCTGGTCACGGATATAATTAATTTTTACATATTTATTAAAACAAAATTTCAATGATCTGGTTCTTACATTCTCCAAGCTGCATAAGACAGGTTCTCCCATGCGATCCATGGCACTTTTGTTGGGTCTAAGCCTTTTTAAATATCTGCGTTGTCATGGTGAAGTTTGGTGTATATCCAAATTTGCACATTTTACACTAATGACACACGTCCTATTTATACACACAAAAAAACTCTTCTTCAACTTAATTCTAAGCTCTAATATTAATATGTATTCTAACACACTTCAGGTGATGACCTCACTCTATCAACGTAATTTGTGACCCTGTTCTATATTTACATAATATTCTATCAGCTGGTCTGATCTGCGGCAAAGTGGCCCTCTTGAAATCTCGGTCAAATGTGCTACTTTTTCTGACGGCTGTCTAGGAATTATTTCACTCTTCCCGTCCTATGCTTGGTTAAAGGAATATCCTTAATGAGCTCAAGGACATGCTCCCGAACTTGAAAAGAAAGGTGGCTACGCAAAGGATTTACCAAACTGTTCCCTCTTTACCTGCTCAATGTACCGTTAGCCTCTATGGAATTTTAGTCTGTCCACCTTCACTGTTCTTAGAACAACCCGGCTACATTTATCACCTGACAAGGCACTTCTCCCCTTGTCTCATGATATCAACACTGTCCTAGGCAATAGTAAGTTATTACGTTAGAAAGTCATCTTCTTAGAGTATATTTTCTCCACGGCAAGTGAATAAATATAGTTTATGAGTATTCACTTACATTTTCGAATATCTTGATGCAAGTTCTGAATAGTCGGTCACTTGGCGTTCCCTCGTATTCGGTGGGCTTTCTGAATCAGCTGCCCTTCCGATATAAACATATTTGCCAATTGTTGGTCAAGCTTCCTGTCGTTGGCATTACCTACCCTATTGAAATTTGGTATATCAAGGTCACCCGCTACAATGACGTTCCTTTCCATATTGTTTCCCACATAGCTGATTATCTTACCAAATAATTATGAAACAGATTCAGCGCTACCCTTTCCGGTCTGTACACTCCAAAGACATCCAGTTGCCTATTATCTTATGACATGAGCCTTAAACCTAGAATTTGATGTTTGTCATCTTGAAACTTTTGTAGCTTACAAATTATTCTTTCACCAAAATGAATACTCCACCTCCTACCGTTCTATCCTCTCTTCGGTACACACTCCAGTTACGTGAGAATATTCCTGCATCCATTACATCATTTCTCAGCCATGATAATGCTTGTTATGTTTACTAAGAAATGGCTCAATGGTGTGTCACAATGTAATTTCCTTGCAAATTTCCCTCCTTATCTTGGTGTAACAGCTGTTCTGTTGTGCTTCTGCAGATTCCTCGTGAATTTTGAGGAGTTAGTTATTTACAATATGAACTCGGATAGGAAATTGAGGAGAACCAGGGAGGTGTACTTCTGGAGTGACAATTGCATAGGGAACAATTCTTATCCCAATAGAGCTACACATTTAGATATTATTTTCTGAGGGAGTAATTTGGGAAGGGGGATTGTATCTATTGTATATATTTTGTGTAGTAGAAACAAACTGAATTATAATATTTAATTAAAAGTACTTGTTTTTTAATTGTTTCAGGTTTTGGCTAACGGACTGAAATGACAGGAGATACATCCCAATATTCTCCTCTAAACGATGATGTCGAAAACGCTGGCATGTAAGTATACAAAGAACAGATCTTAGCCTCAACAGGTATAGAATAGTCTTCACTTAGCCATGATTTACTAAATATGTTTTCTCTAATATAAAATAGTCCCTCTGAGGTTTTCATATCCTATATATTAATTTATTTCAATTTCCTTACTCACTGACGACTTTCACTATAGTCTTGTGTCTGTTGCTGAAACAATCGAGTAATTAGTTTTTATATTTTATTTTTATTTTCATGAAGCCTATTACTAATATTCGCATGTAAAGGATACGACATGCTTTATTCCTAACTTAAAGCGCGAGTTTGAATTTAACCTAGAATTGAATGGTCCTGAGTCGATTTACATAAATTTCACAGAGCATTTTAGTAATTTTGTTTTCTTCAGCAGCGGCATCATGCACTGAAGGCAAAGCTTGTCGCTGATACCATTATTCTCTCTATTCTGCCGCTCTCTTCACTTCCTTGAACGTTTACAACAATTTAAGAAGAAACTGAAGAATGTTAAAGTCGCAGGTTTGAGGTAGATAAAAACACCAGAAAATGCAGAAAACATTACCAAACACAATTCAGTTCAAGGTAAAAATCAGTTACCTTCATTCAAGTCACAACTAGCCATGAAATGAATCGAATGAAGGCTCCCCCGAAATATGCGTGAAAGGGTCGGTCAGATTCGTAAGCTACCGGTATTTAAATAATTAAAAAAACGCTAATTAACTAATCTGATTAAGATAAGAAAATCTTATTTACGAGAAGCAGGTTTTAATGAAATAAAATGCACTAATCAATTATACGGTAAGAGCGAATATTGAGAAAACAAAATAATTATTGAAAGCAAAACATTAATTCCATTTGCAGATATAAATTCCGAAGTAACGTTTTCGCTAACAAATAGAAATCCCCATTGCCTTTCACCTAGATGATATTGTTCCTCATCTCCTGTTTCATACTAATATACCTCAACAAGGCCTTCACATTCAAAATTCCTAATTTAATGGTATTCTTCAGTCCTTTGAAACAAGAATTTCGCTTGATGATGAACTGAGAGATCTTCTTGCCAGTTGCGCTTCCTCCCTACCGGATCTAGGGTTCCGAGGTCCATGGTCAATGGTCACGTTTCATTCTTCCCATCTATCCATGATTGCTTCCCTGGAAAGAGTTCTTGCAGTGGTGTCCCGTTGCCTTCTTCATGTTTTTATCATCCACCGCTTACATGGAGAAAAGACGGTGAATACAGCCATTCCTAACATGGAAAATAAGCGCTGCTTTTAACTATATTTCAGTAGCATTTCCTCAACTGAAGGCACGTTCCGTTCTGTAAGAGATATTCTTCCGAAAATGGAGGGTATCAAGTTAGGCCTATTTCCCGCCGGCCGACACTCGGGGTTTGCAGTTTTTATGATTTGCTGCCAAACAAATTAACTCCCTTCTTTTCTCATTCTGGGTTTGGGAACGGGCTATGGTGCAATTGATTTGTACATTTTGTAACCGTATCGGTAATGTATATAATCGGCAACTGATTGAGGGATTGAGGCATTTTTCTGGCCATCTTTGTAAGATAGGTTGCGTTGGATTGCGCAATAGTTGCGACTTCGTGGCGCCGACACAAGTATGTCACAGCTTGAAAAATCCCCGGAGCGGGAACGCTAACTAAGGACAGAACAAGGAGGAAAGACACATTCTGATAACTCCGCCCACTAAAAATGGCCGAAACACGGTAATGCCAACTTGGTAGCTTGATTTTAAACTGGCTATTTCGAGATAATTGCATTACTTGAAAACCGAAACATCGGCATGTCATATGTGAGCATATTAGACCTCTGTCAAAATTACAAAGTGTTATAAAATTTCAGTGTTAGCAAAAGTGCGTCGCAGGAGGATGATGTAAACGTTAGAGGCGTACCCACGCCGGCTGTGAACCCAGACTCTGGACGGGAGATCTCCGAAGGAGCTTCTCTTTGATTAAAGTTTTCTGCTAAATTACCGAACGAATTACTTTCCGCATGTAATCAGACTTCATACAATTCTGAGCTACACGTTTTGACCGCATCACCGATGTCGGAGGACCAGTAGAACTGGAGATATGGAAATTGTGGTGGTGACATTTTGCCATCCATTCTACGAGCTGGGGTGAGCTTATTTGAGAGACCACCCTGTTGAAGGCAGTAGGACTTGCCATGAAGTGTTGGGAGCGGACAGACGGTCGGGTAGTGTCGCACCTCAGCAAAAATATTTCCTTTGTGCGGGAGTGAAAGCTTGAATTGTATTGTTACGCTGTCTCCTAGACAATTTCGAGTTAAATATCTAAGTAATCCGCACGATGGTTACAAACACATATGTGAAAATCCCGGTGAGGTGGAAATAACTTGAAACTCGAGCAGGCAAAAGACGATTGTATCACCGCAAGACCGCAAAGAATGTAAAACTTCTTGATATAAAGTGTTGGTGGTAATTTTAAATAGATTACATCGTATCTCGCTTTGATAAACAGTGCCGGTAAAAAATTAAAGAGATTCCACCATAGTTTGATTTCAAAGACAGTGTCGAACGAAGACGTGGTTAATTGAACGTCCTTTTGTATTAGCCAGTTCCAGTGGATCCGATCTCAGGACCATGAAGATGCCGACGGTGATCGGAAGAGGAGACTTTGAACAAGTGATCCGTGCCAGCATCATGGAGGCATAAACATTCATGAGGGGCCTCTTTGAGGTTCGAGCCATGGACATCCCAACATGACGATAAGTACACTGATGTGAAATACTGTATAATGTAGGTTTGTAAATGGGGGGTTTAATTTTTGTAAATATGTAATTTGAGTAGAATAAAGTTGTAAAATTAAATATGGATTTATTTAGAAACTTGGGACTGCTTCGAGTCGGTCTTTGTATTTGTTAAATAAGATAATTAAAATGGGAAGTACTTTGGAATTTGATATAAATTTCAAGAATATATAATTTGAGTTTGAGTGTAACGCATGAACTTGAATTGAGGATTAGATTTTAAAAGATTGAGGGTGCTTTGGATAAGATGGGTAAAGTGTAATTTTGTTTTACTATTTCAAACGGTATATTTTTCTTTCTTTATATTGGGATATTCATTTTATATCCGTAATGAATGACGATAGGGTCATCTACATGCCTTCGCTGACGTGTTGATAGTTGGAATGGAAATGCACTCCGGTTTTAAAGTAATTTTGCATGCTCGTAATATAGATAAATAGCTGTATCATTTTGTGTGATGTGTGAAATGCCTGAGGGTTCGACTACATGTCCCCGCAAGTTTTCCTTTTCTGTTAAGAAGGTATAATTTCTATTGACTGCGAATATTGGCCACGTTCATATTGATTTAATTGCTCGTCTGAGTTCAGTTAGAAGAAAACCGTGGGTTGTTTTCCTATGCAATTGCTTAGTCGTGAACCTGGGTCATTTGCGATTAAATTATATGGGAGTGATAGGATGAATAATGGTTTGAAGTGACATAAGAGAGGGAAATGTGAAGAGTACGTATTGATGAATGAAAAGTTGAAATGTGAAGTATTTAACTGTGGTTGAAATGAGATTTACCACGAGATTCCTTGAGAATATGCCTTGCTGTTAAAAAGATGTAAAAGAGTAGGGTTACTGGCCTGACAAGAGAGACAAGACCATGCAGTGAAGGATTTATGGTTGTAGAGGGAGGACCCTGACTGTGTTTCGTTTAAAGGAAGAAATCTGCAAGGTAAATGTGTCGAGCCTGCACACAGAATGAAGAATTCCGGAGCTCATAACGATAAGTTCGCAATAGAAAATTTTTCCCAATTGCTTTTATGTTCATTTCTCTAAAACATATGAGTTACCGGAACGCCAGATGATAATGTTTTGTTATTAATTTTATTTATGATCTCGACAGAGAGGGATTTACAGTGACCCAACCTCGGTAGCGTGCTGGAACCTCCCCGTTCGAATCCCAAGACAAACCCAGGATTTTCCGTCACACAGAGTTTTTGTCTTCATGAAATTCAGCCATTTAGATTTGCATTTACATTTACACGCATTATTTTATTTTTATATTTTTCCGGTGGAGTTTTGTAGTGTCTGTATAAATGTTTGTTGAAAGTTGTTTGATTGTTACTTTATGTTGTGTATTTCTAGAGCGGGTTCTGCCCCGTAGTTTGGTTTCTTTGTTCAATGCGATGTGGGATCGATGCCGGACCCAACAACTGTTTATTTTGTGCTATTTGTTGTGTTGTGCGTACAAGATTAATTTTATTTTGGTTTCAATTAGGATTGCATTTAGTCAATTAGGCGACCACTCAAAGTTGTTTCCGAAATTGGGGGGTGTTGTGGTCTTCTCCCAATAGAGAAGAAATAGATTACTGAAAAACAGTCGCATTTACAAGCAGATACATGTGTTAGAGTACATTTCTAATTAGTGTTCACAGAATCGGTGTGCTTATCGTAGGGTCCAGATATGTAAAAGGAACGATCAACTTGATATTAAATTTTCTCTAAAATGGAACGGAGTAACATCTCCTACATAAGGTGTTCAATTTATCCGACATGTGTAGTTTTCTTTGTAGTTATTATTCAGGAATTTATTTCAAAATATGTTTTAACAAGGGAAATTAAAATTGTTAAAAAGATTTCTGCTACTATCATTTGTCGTAGTTAAGTGCATCCTAGTTTCCTCTGCTCTATTATGCCTATAAGTTTGTCTTAGAAATGTTATTCATTCTGATATTATTCCACGAATGCACTATTGCCTCGGGAGGCCAGATGTTGTGTTATAGGAACGGAGGGATGTGGGGTAGATCCTCGCACGGTCGGAATGGTATTTGTTCATCCATCGATTACGATGATTTTTTGTTTTTGTTTTTCCAGATGAGGTGGCGTTTGAATCTAGACCAAAGAGGTCCCATATCATCTAACAACTTGGCATATGGTCCCATATGGTTGTAGCCTAGTATGGATCACATGTCGGCGCGGTGGTACGGTTCCAATATGTCGGTAATAGCCTACTGGTACTGTATTTTAAGTTCATATTTCGGTTCATTTTGAGACCTACATCAGGTAGAATTATATGCTGTCATTGTACTAAGTGTAAATGTATTAGAGGCGCCGACATCTCTCTTTTGCATGAACTACTGTAGTTTGTTTGAGATGTACTTAATTGGGCGAAAGACTCGCTGCAGCGACAAAATAGAATCGCACTCTTGACGAAAGTCTTACCTACCTTGGATGCAAGGAAATTCAACAGATTCTTATTCATCGTTGCTTTAACTCTTAGGCTGTGGTTCTCTACTTCTTCCTACTTAATTCACTTTAGGCTCATTTTGAAGCTCCGCTATTTATTTCCCCTTAAAGCGATTCAGTGAATATCAGCGGGCTGAAAATGATATAACCAAATTATAAAGTTAGATTTACATAAAAAAATTCTGAGAGGAGTATTTCAGGGTGAGATAAGATTTTTCCTGGAAATATTACGAAATTAATACGCATATTGCAAAAATATTACAACAGCATTAGTCGGCAATCTCAACAAACATGCAGCTGCTTTCTGCACAGTGCAGCTAAAATTTCAGTGTTCTCTATATTTTAGTTAATTGTTAGGTGATCCACTGTGGCACTCAGAAGTTATTGGAATCCATATCTGTCATGTTTGTGCAAGGAAAAGAAATGTGGACTGCGCCATATGTATTGAGCAATGCAGAGAGATAAGTAACATCTTACCCCACAGAATGTTTTCCGTCAGCTAACCCGCGAGTCGTCGCTAGCCGTAATGTAACGTGAGTCGTCGCGCGTGAGACTTTTTCTCACATTAAAATAAATATGACATTTTTCACAGTTTTGTAGGACGTAAGGCTGAAATGAAACGCAAGTTATACCTTATATATTTTAGATAAAAATGTGTGTGAGAGAGAGAGAGAGAGATGGCGTATGGCTTTTAGCGCCGGGAGTGTCCGAGGACAAGTTCGGCTCGCCAGATGCAGGTCGTTTGATTTGACTCCCGTAGGCGACCTGCGCTTCACGATGAGGATGAAATGAAGATGAAGACGACACATACATCCAGCTTCCGTGTCAGCTATATTAACAAATTAAGGTTAAAATTCACGACCCCGTTGGGAATCGAACCCGGTACTTCTGTGACCAAATGCCAGCACACTAACCATTTAGCCATGGAGCCTGACATGATTAGCTGTTTATTAAAGACACAAATTACTACTTAAAATAACATATGCAATGTAATAAAAATAACTTCCGTCCTGAAGTTTTACAAAATAAAAACTCATACATGCATTATATCTAGTAATATTTACGTACGAAGCAAGGTTCATGAACACGATAACAGTTTCGAAAACAAGAAGTGCTCATAATACAAATACTAACGCGTACAACAGGAGTAAGTTCCCCGCTCCACTTCAAAATAACACCGTCATTAGTCGCGAGATGAAAAAGCTCTCACGCAGAGCGCACGGACACATAGGAACCGTTGTTCTGACTAGGGGAGGGTGTGCTTACACTTCAAATGTGAATCGCTTTACTCACGACAGTTATAAACTCAGCTAGAAGAGGGAACAGTCAACTCCCTGTCATCACTGTGAAGTAATATCACAATAAAAAATAATGTGAGAGAAAATCTCATATAGCGACCACTCGCGGGTTAAGTTTCACCAGTATCACTTAATGTAACGAAATGTAATCATTTTCGTGGGTTTGAAGGTAATACATGATGGTGATGGTTATAATGATGATTATTATGATGATGATGATAGTGTAGTGCTCAAGTGAAATATTTGAAATGAGTATGGATGGAGGTAGGAGGACAGAGAGATCAAGGAGGCGGTGAATGGATTTTACCGTATATGAGAACATATGTGGCGAAGGAGATTGGCAGAAGTTATTTGGAACGGAGGAAATTGAGAAAAACTCACCAAAATCACTGACCACGTCCGAACGGGAAAAGACGGAGTACGAGAAGAAGTGCATTAAGATTAATATTAATAAAAAGTAATAATTACTCTTAGGAAAGAAGAAGTGAATTAAGATTAATATTAATAAAATAAATTAATAATTATTTTTAGAAAATAAGAAGTGAATTAACATTAATAAATAAATTAATATTTACTCTTAGAAAACTCTTGAGTATATTAGATCGCAATTTATACTTTTTTAAGCCATAAAATATGTTATTGCACATTTTTACCTTTCTGGTTATAAACCCCCAAACCCTAGTTATTACACGTTTATCACATTAGCGTGACGGTGAGGACCATCGGTTTCTAAAATGGGTTTCAATATGACGAAGACTTACATCCCCTGATGTGTTATGTCCTGTGTATAGCTTAGAAATGGGATATTTTACCCCTACCGTACACTTAAGGAGCAGATGAGAAGTCCCTGAGTTGCAAATTACTCGTAAGCTGTAGGTCAAGTGAGTTAGGATTTTAAGGATGAAAGTTACATAAGACTGAATTTTTTAACTATTTACCTCACGTCACAGTGTCACAGACTGGTCTTACGATGACTATATGATAGGAAAGGGATAGGACTGGGAGGGCAGCAGCCTTGGCCGTAAATAAGATACAATACCAGCATTTGGCATCTTCATTACTGCCGACATTGTGGTTGAATCTACTATATCCAGACTGCAAGCTGACTACTAAGTGACCCAAACCGTGTAGCTACTCGCTCGGTAAGACTGAATGCACCACGAAGGAACTGTGGGCTTCAAGTAAACATAGAAAAATACTAAAGCTGTTCTTGCACATTAGCACATTTGTACAAGACTTCAAAATGGAATTACTGTAACATAACTCAAGGCTGTTAAGTTACATTTACGGTACTAATGTGGTAATTTCGTTACATACTTGTTAAAGACGGAACAAAACTTTATCTATTATGTAATAATGAATATTTGATAATTTTGAACCCGTCATCAGTTAAATATAATACATATCTGTGAAAAATTAATGTTTTCTATTTTATTTTCCCTACAGATGTTACCGGCTATTCGGGTACCGCACTCAGCTGGAGAAGTACCTGATTTCTGCTGTGATAATCTTGTCAGTAGTGACGTTCTCTCTCATCATCGCCCTTGCAGTAGTCGACCACAATTGTAAGTGGGGGCTTTGTACTCTTAATACATATTTAATTGAAACTTATCATATACACCCATATTTATGAATACTAATAGGAGCTCTTACATGCCGTAACATGAAATCAAGGAGACTTGGAATGATCTTCTCGGCAATCTCCCACCTGACTGCGTTTATATGAATCCACGGTTCATGGATTCTGGTTGCTAAAGGTCTTCGACGTGCTTTTTGTCAACGGACCATAGATCCTACGTTGCAAACAGTCGACGTATCTCACGAACGTGCAGGCCATGGAAGGAGCTGTATTTATTATTTAATTTATTTTCCGGGTTGAACCGTGTTGTTGTTATCTGTACATTACGTACAGTTTGCCGGCGTTTGGAATAGATTGCAGTATTATTTTTAAGGCGACTGATATACCCCTACTCGATCCGAGGTAGTCAGTCTCCCACAGGCAGCAATCACACTATAAGGGTGGTTCCTGACCTTGGTCTTTTATATCCTAGCCTTTATTGCTGACGTAGGCCCCCTGGCTCTCTCGTGAGAATTCTGGAAGGTATGTGTCACAGTCAGGTAGTGGGCTTGACCGCGCTGTTATGTAATTGGAGATTCGGACTGCGTGTTGATGTTGTGGTCTGTATGTCTTAAACTATGAATGATAGGCATCCAAGAATTACTGATTTTATATCCTTCTTCTAAATTCACATTGTTTGGATGTTTCTTGATTTCAATAGCCTTGCTGATTTTCCTTTCCAGATTCCAAGGGATAGCTGCTAGGATCTTGGTCTTGTCAAATGATATTCCGTGCCTTGTTTCGTAGGAATGCTTGGCTACCGCTGAGATATCTGTGTTTTGGTTCTTGGTGTGACGGATATGTTTTTTAGGCGGGTAAAAATCAGGCGCTTTGAAACAAAACCTCTAAGCTGTGTTTATGTTGTATTTCTAGTAAACCTTCCTTGCAAAATGTGCTCATGTGATATCTTGCTAGAACATACTGTTAGCGTAAGAAGTGGATTGAAGAAAGGGTACTAATTCTTCCTTTCTAGCAGTGGTTTACAAAGTTTTACAGGCCCCTCTTTGTAAGCTCCGAAATTTTCATGTCCTGCGTACGTTAGTACATGTATTTCTTATCTTAATATTGATGCTTTCACGGCCCGTACATGTAGACATGATATGGTCCTTTGGGCTTATGCCATATCAAGAAAACAAGGTAAATATATTTTCGGTTCGCAAAGAACTTTGCCCCGCGTCTTTGGAAGCAAATCTCCACTGTTAACGAGAAAGCCTTCCACAATAATGAGGATTTGTACTAAGATTGTTTTACCGTTGGATCTGTAGTGGTACACACCTCAATATCGTCTAATGCGTAAACTGTCACAAATGTAGCTCGGGCTAAAACAATAATTGACAAAAAACACGAGATGTTGTTAATCAGCACATTACTGTACAATTTACGAACTCATAGTAGCTTGAGAAATCGATTGTCCGGCCCCAAGGGAATCCGCGGCAAAGAAGTGTGTTCAAACACTCCTCTGCGAAGCAGACTTCGTCGAACTGTTGAAGCGAACCATTCCACCACTATTACAGTGTTCGACAGCTATGCTAAAACTTGTGATGTTATACGATGTGTCATTCCTATGCGGGCGAGATGTCTGTCATACTTTGTTGTCATCATACATCATATGGCCATTAGAGCCGGATACAGTTCTTGAACAACAAGCTATCTGAAAAAGAGTGGGTGGCATCTTCCATCTTTAGGGGTTATTGTAGTGGACAGTAAAGATGTGTATAGTGTGTGGGTTGTGGGAGGACATAACAAACAACCACTTCCGGAATGAAGGTGTAACCCTCCAGGCTTCTCCAGCCCTACTGATTTAATATAATATCATTTTACGCGATATCATTTGATATCAAGTTTATCCGCCATCGGCAATTATTTATAATAACATATTTATTCTACGTCAAGCATTTGTAAATTATGTTTTTGCAATCATATTATATATATTATAACATCATTTATTATTTATTATTATATTATGAAAGAGAAATTTATTATATATTGGACTTGGTTAAAATGTTGAAATATAGTTGTCATTTCATCTCATATTTGTGTATACGGAAAAGGTTATTCTTGAGCGTGGAACATTACATGACTCACAGGGTTTAACTCATGAGCCAAGGCTAGTAAATAGCGACCCGCGCGCGAGGCTTGCAAGCTGGTCAGCTACATCATCGCCACGCCTACTGGACTTGTCAAGAAGAGAAGGGGAGTTGATAATTCGATCTACGAATCAGATACTTCGTTGTATATGAGTTTTGAGATTGAACTGTTACCAAGAGTGGGGGTGAGCCCGGATATATAGATATTCTCACCACGAGAAGGGAGGCTAACGTCTACTGTGTACATCTACTTTGAACGACGTTATTGATTTTGAGACAGTGTGTGGTCTCTCCGAGACATAGTTATTTTTGTACAGTGTGTTGTCGCTTCGATATAGTACTTAGTTGCGGTTATGTTATCGGATCTGCGTGAGACGAAACAAGCTTACGGCTTGTGTTATATTCAGTAAATCTTCTGGACGAAGAACTATGTTTAGTTCAAGTCTACGGAAGTTGGTACAAGTCTGTACCGTATAAATAGTATAGCTCAGTTGGATTGAGATTTCTACTGATATGGAAAAATTCATATCTCTGAATTTTCTCCTCTTACGATCAACGCTGATCAGTTTTTACAAGTATAGGGGCAATGTCTAATTTAAAGACTAGGCAATTAGGGAGTGCTAGTCCAGATAGCCCGTACCACATCAGAGAAGGATGTCCATGGAGCCAATTCTACATCGAGAAGAAGAGAACGAGTAACCACGGAAACCCGATGATTTCAACGAAAGCTGCAATTGGTGAGCTTCAATTGGATAAAGCAAGCAATTAGTAAATTCAGTAACGTAAATTCTAAAATCCCTCCACGCTTTAAGGAACTTTTCCGATTCATCTCATTTGTTTGGTACAATAAATTCATTTGTATTTTATATTGCGTTAATTTTCTTTCTTAAACGATACTTAATGGTTAATTATTTAAAATCCTACCCTTGTGATTTAAGTATAAGTCTATATGCTTGTAAATATAAACTATGGTTTACAGTTTTGTTTAAAACTGTAACCCTGGCGCCCAAACATCACATAGAGAAATGGGAAACCATGGAATGTTAATTGTTTCTATTTGCGTGGCAGTTTGCGGGTAAGCCACATATAGTTTACTTGATATTCATGTGTCCCAAGGTAATAACTTTCATCTCCTCAAGTGTCTTGAAGAGGAGAGAGAACAGTTACAAAGGTATTGACTGTTTAGGATTGCTATTCCATGACTCAGTTCGGAACTGAACTCTGGGATCCGAGGTCCGCAGAAAAATGTACTGACCATTTAGTCATTGAACCTGGCGTAGCAGGTGATTGCATAGCTCAGATGGTATATCACTAATCACCTGAACTCAAATTGGTTACTCGGATCCCTACTTATTCCGGTAGTTCAGTATTTGAAAGTGCTCAAATAATGTACGTCCGCCTCTTATCAGTGGCTTTACCGCTAAGTAAAATAAATCCTTTGACATAACTCTGGACCTCAGCGTCCTCAAAAGCTGTTAAAAGGAGTCTTTGGGACGTAAAACTAATAACATTATTATTAGTTCGTGGTGCAGCTGTCTTTTATCTCCTGGTGTCGTCACAGTTCAACTGTCACACTTCAGGAGCGTCCAGTTCTTTTCATTTCATCACCTCCATACTTGCATCACTGTTGTGTTATTACGTCCCATACGCGCAACTATGTCGTGGTAGGAAAATTTGCCTTACTCGGATTGAAGATGTGTCCCCGTTTAAATCCTCTTGTTTGTTTATACGACCCTTTCAGCACGTCGAAACACAATGAATCTTGGAGAATGTTTTACTCCCTGTTATCTCTGATTCACTAATTGCTTGGCTCCTCTATCGCCTTCTGTTCACTCGTATATGTCTAACATGGAATTCAAGAGAACACTTCTGAGTGTGGAATGCAAAATCACTTTGTAATTCTTATCATTTGCTGGTCATATTCGGCTTTGCCTGCGCTGTAAGTTTCTCAAGCGTTTCAGCTTTATTTCAAGGCGCTGTGATCTTCGTAATCAAGAATGTACGTATTGTTTTCTCTGATCCTTATATCACATAGATACTTAGCTTAGCAAAACAAGGGACGATCTCTGTGGTCCATACAGGCCATCAAGAGCTATGGTTTGACAACAAGACCTGATGTTCTGTAGGTCTTGGAGTGTGATGGCGTCTTCAATCAGATCGTTGGATACTCTTGACTTAGGTCCATTC